>NC_056744.1:1034285942-1034445942 GCF_019279795.1 Protopterus annectens
GACATTTAGAGATGATATTTTGAGACTAGAAAATGAGTTTAAAGCAACAGGCTGTAGGACAAAGGATGTTGTTGGTCCTGTACATGAGAGTATTACTCGTCGTGGGAAGGCTTGTCCTTTCTTCTACTAGGAATACTGGTGATGTGCCTGCAGAGAAAGCTTTAGACAATTGGGTATCTATGTCCCTGTTTTATACTAGTGATGTTAATGGCATTTTTGACATTGTTAGGAACAACTGGTCTATTCTACATCTTGATGAACGTATAAAGACAATTGTAGGTAAGAAACCTAAGTTCACCTTCAGGAACAAGAAATCTCTGAAAAGACAGTTGTTTACAGAGATTTCTTTTCTGACAAGAGTATTGGCAAGTCTATACAGGGGACGAGGACATGTGGTCATTGCAATTTTTGTAGCTATATAGATTGCTGTAATAATTTTATCCATCCTGTCACAGGTATTCAGCATAAATTCTCTGTTAATGCCACTTGTCGTAGTAGAAACCTGATTGATTTAGCAAACTGTAGGGGATGGCAATGTTTTTATGTAGGTAAAACCAATAGGTTCTTGAATGAGCGTATGAGAGAACACTTGTATTGTGTTAATGTCTCTGATACACAAAATGCACTAGCTAAACATGTTATGGACTCCGGGCAAGGGCATATTTTTGATTTTAGAGTAATTGAAACTGTTTTTGAGAAACAACGGGGTTTAGGAACTATATGGAAAGTCGTGAACTTTCCTGGAGTATGACTATGCAGGCTGATAAATATCCTGGCTTGAATGGTAAGGTATCCATCAAGTCAGTATTAAAGGCTAGGCGTCTCTTTAAATGAAAGTAGTGTTTTTAGTTTCTTTAATTGGAAGGCTGTTTTTATTGGTTGTTTTGAATGAATTGATAGAATGTATATCTTATATATTTTGTTTCACTGCTTTGTTCATTTGATGAAGCACAACCTATATGTGTGAAAGCGCTTACCGATATTAATAAAATCCTTGGTTTTATGCCAGTCGCTGTGATTTAGTGCCAAACGTATGGATATGTTTAAAGGAAAGTAGCGAGTCTTACTGCTTAGCATCCATCGTACTTGCAGAGATACAAGAATTCCAACACAAGTGGGTCTGTAATGGCACTGTCAGGAAGACAAATATATTCCCTCAGAACTTCTACCTCTTAGTTGGAACTCCTGTAGTACTAGATCCTTCCTGTTTGCAACTACCATAGAGGATGAGAGCATATGATACTGACTTTCTGATTTGTTTCATACTTTGTTCCGCAAAGGAGGAAGTATAAGTTGATCGTCTCACTACAGTCTGACCAAAAGTTAAATTCCAGAAAATAAGTTTAATGTATTGTCCTACATGTACTGAGTCATCTTTTCATTGTAAACGTGAATTCCTAGTCCTTTTCACTATGACAAGGAGACTTCCTGATCATTTCCAATCCCACAGTATATTGAACTACAATGAAAACACCTTACACTTTCATCATTTGATCAGTGCTGTAGTAACCTTTGCTATATGGGCTATATCCTGCCTATGATATAACAGCCAGCCTGTTTACAAATATTAAGAGCACCTTCCACATGCACAGATAAGAGCATGAGAGGAGTTGGAGAAAATCAGATGTGTGGGTGTCAAGCCGTTTAGAACTTTCCTACTGCTGAAGTGTGCTGCTCTTTTGGGCTTTTCAGCATCAACCGTCAGCTAGCATTTCTCCATTGCTGGGCTGAAAAGTTCCCTTCAGGGAAAAAAAAAGCTTTCACAATTTATTTTATCAAGAAAACAGTACTTAAAAAATAGAACTGTTTGTTTTATGCTAGGAATGTAATATTATGGACTATCGTGGAACTTTTCTATCAGTTAGAGGACTGTTCTTTTATTACTTCTAGTGTAAGCTTTGTTTATTTTGATGTTTACTGTAATTTTTGTGAGAAATGTTTTATAAATTGTGTTCAGGGGCTGGAGTAAGTGTATTTTCTGCTAAGCACAATGCTTTTAAAGTAAAACACTACATTTTTCATAACTTAACTTTTACCAACTGCTGCTGCCAGTTTTACCTAGCCTTAAGGCTTCCTTCTTGGTTTTTCCATGGAACAACTTATTGGTTCCTTGGTTCTTCCTTTCTCCAGCCACAAAAAGAAGAACATTTCTGGACAGACTTTCCCCCTTCAGGAGGCTACTGCTTTGCTTCAGTTGTAGATAGGTGGCTCTGCACTGGCCCATATTGATTCCTTAGACCAGTTATTGTATTGCTTGGTTTCCTCAGGTGTAGTCCCTTTAGCCATCATGGACCAAAGGTTAGACCTGTCCTCTGCACAGCTTCTGAAGTATCCGTGGTGAGCATGGGAGAACCACTGTTGTCAGACTTGGTGGAAATGGTGAGGAATGCTTCTCACGCTAGATGAACTGTGGTGTCTGCTTCTTGGTGTGATATCCCTGACAGGAGTCAGTCTGCTTCTATGAAGATTCTTGTAAAAAAAAAAAAAAAAAAAAAAAAAGGAAAGTTAAATGTTCATCTTGTCCTGTCTTTGTTACTTTAGACAGGGATGATTTATCAGCTTTGTTCAGGCTGTTAACCCTTTATATTCTGTATTTACTGGTAAAAGGAAAAGGACTTATTCGTTTTCTGAAGATTCCCAGTGTATTGAACAGGGAAATGATACTGAGGGAACATTTTTTTTCCCTAGATAAAGTGATTCATATTCTGAGGAGGATATTTCTTCTGACTGTCCTTTGGAAGAATTTTCTTTTTCTGAAATTATATCTAGGATGGGATAGTTGTTTTACTGGGAATATAAAGACATTCAGTGTCTTTGATAAAATCTGATTTATTTCTACTGTAGCTTCCTCAGCCTTCTTCTGTTCCCGTTCTTCCAGCAACATGCCTGACAGTAAGCCTGCAGTCCACGAGTAGGCAGATAGATTGTACAAAGTTCCCCAATCATAGAAATTTTTATTTTTTTCCCCAGATTTTACCCTGCAGTGATTTCCTTGGCAAATCCTTCTGCAGTTAAACATTTAGTGAATGATAATATCTCCCATTTTTCTGATAAGGATGGGAAAGCCTTTGATATATTTGGGATAAATGTGTTCATCTGGCACACTTATTTTTAGGATTCTTAATTGTAAAGCTCACATGTTAAAGTGTTTCTTTTTTGCTTCATTTGAGAATATGAGGAATAGTATTGCCACTTTTCCATCTTCTGAGAGGGAAATCTTCTCTGAAATCACACATTGCTTCTGTGTCTTCTGTAACCAAACATTCTTTGAAGTATGTTTATGACTTAGCCAATGCATCTTCCACTGCAGCATTTACTGTATCTATTATGAAAAAGTGAACATAGTTGATTTCTCAAGATTTACCTGAGGATATTGTCATTGTAACTTTGAATTCATCCCTTGATAGGGAGGCTGTTTTTGTGCAATCTGATGCCGAGGTCCTGAAAATGTGTATGAGAGAGGGAAACTGATTCAAGGCGTGAATCAGGTTTTTCAACAATTGCTCTTCAAATTTGTTAAAGTTTCATCCCTAGCTCTGGATCTTGTTATAAAATTCAAAATAGGCAGACTCAGCAAACCTCTGGTAAGCAATGCTCCAAAAAGATAGGAAGATACTCCCAGAAACCAGGTACTCTAACAAATCTGAATGGCAGTCATCAAATGGTTACCCACTCCCCTTCGCACCCTGACAATACTTTAAATCTCACCCAACATCTTGCTCTCCATTTCTTTCTTTAGCAATAGATAATCTCAGACAAATGGGTTCTTAGAGTGATCCACGAGGGGTACAGATTGTAGTGGGATTTTTCTTTTTCAGAGGATTTCTCCTCATCTACCAGATCAAAATTCTTTTTTCCCTCCTGTCATTCAGCATTTTCTTACTCAGGAGGTCATAGAGCCTGTCCCTCTTTCTCTGACAGAGAAATGTGTTTATTCAGGTAATGTTTCTGGTACCAGAAAAAGAAGCTTCATACAGATTAGTTTTAGAGCTTTCCTTTCTCAGTCAGCTTGTGAAAGTTCTAAAGTTTAAAATGCTGTCCATTCACAACTTGTTACCACTTATCCCCCCATTTCAGTTTTTTGATAACTCTCGATTTTAGGGATGCTTATCACCGTATTCCTATAAACACAGATTTCAAAAGTTTACTAAGGGTTTCTGTGTCTGAATTACACTATCTGTTCTCTCTGTTACCCTTTGGATTATTTGTATTACCCTTTGGATTATACTGTGCTGTAAGGGTGTTCACAAAGTGTTCAGCTCCAGCAGCAGCCTATTGCAAACTACAAGGTATTCAAGTATTTCCTTATTTAGAAGACTTGCTCATCTTTGCAGAGTCTTTTTCAAAGTCCCATAATCTCTCACTTGGGTAAGAGATCTCCTTCGCTGTCTTTGTTTTCAGGAGAACATTCAAACGTTTTGTTTGATTCCTTTCTACAGGACTGCATTCCTGTGGTTTCTCCTAGATACTTCAGTTCAAGGAGCTTTTCTTCCACAGAAAAAAATAGATATATATGAAGATCTTTTCCCAAGTTTTTCCACTCAGTCCTGGATTTCAACAAGGGAATTTGTAAGGATACTAGGATTCATGGCATCTATGATTCTCATGATTACTCTAGCCAAACTCCAAATGAAAAGGATTCAGTTGTACCTAAAATGTTTATGTTCCCAATGTTAATATCCTCTGACATTTCAAATTCCACTTTGGGGATTTGTAAAAAGGGAACTGCTTTGGTGAAGAGACCGGTTTTATCTGACTCAAGGTCTTCCATTTTGTCTTTCAGCACCAATACAGTCTAAACAGATGCTTCAGTCTTTGGGAAGCTTGGTCTGTTGGGGGGAAATTGCAGGATCTTTGGAACAGAAAAGACAGACTAAAACACATAAACATCAAAGAGATGTTTTTTTCCTTCAGACACTTTTATTGAATTATCACTTGTGGCATAGGCAAATTTGCATTCATATAAAAGTAAGCAAACTATATTAACATAAACACAATCTAGTACAGAGTGCGAGAGATGTATTTACACCAAGAAAAGAATCTAGAATCCATGCTGTGTCTCATTCAAAACAGTAATACAGAGAAGGTTGTCAACTTGCCCACCACTACATATTCACATAGTACCACTACTCAAACACATAGTACACATAAAACATGTAAATCCACAGTGGAGGTTCTCTCGAAAAACTTACTGAAACACCATAGACCTCCAAAAGACAAATCTGCTACAGCTAACACAGTCTCCACAGAACCTATGATACATAACAACATCAGTGTCTCACCCACCCTAAGACATAACATTCAAAAACCAAGTTTTCTTGCCATTGGAGACTCAGTAGTGAGACACACGGATGTCCCACTTACCAGGTTTGACAAGGAGAAAGTCTCGATCAGCTGCCTGTCTGGTGCCAGGATTTGCCAAATCACACATGAACTCAGGTCTCTCAGCAACAAGTACCATTAGGACTCTGTCATAGTTCATGTTGGTGTGAATGACCTGAGATGCGCCTCACTGGACTATATGAAGAGAGACATGGTCAAGCTCTCTGAGTATGTGTCTACTAGGAATCCTTAAATTAGAATATATGAATGCCAGTATAGAGTTTTTGCAGTTTACTTGTCATATTGGGACTACGTCCATTGCATATTTAGATGTGTTGTTAACTAAATCAGCAACAGGTTTAAAAGCTTGCATTTTTCTTAAAAAAAACTATTCCAACAAATAACTGCATTTCTCTAGCAATCATCCCTATAACGTCAAAAAAGGAGTAATAAAAGGACAGATGGTGAGGGCGGCTAAAATGGTTACTGATATAGTAGAATTTCTTGAAGAGTGCCATTTTATTGGTAATATGCTCAAAATAGGGGGTACCTGAACAATTTGATAGATGATGTTAAATTTGAATTTATTAGGAAGAGGCTCTCTGGGCAATATTGTCCTGTACTATTAGATAATACTATTGTTGGGATGGGGCCCAATATTAGGGAACAACCCATTATAGTACAAGTACGGGCAAATGATGTGGAATTGATGGAAGAGGCCCAGTCATCTGAAATTACCATGTTAGAACAACATGATGACCAGAATGCACATAATGCATTTATTTTTACACATAGTATTGATAGTAAATATATTATAGACATTTTGAACAAAAAATTGGTCTATGATTAGGCAAGACAACATTTTGAAAAAGAAGTTAGATACTTCCAAATTTGTGTCTAGGTGGGGGGAGGGTAACTTCAATGATTGGTGTGATGGTTTGTCACATCATAATGCACATGTGCCACACGAAATGCAGTATGTGTACACAGAGTATGTCTATTTTGGAATGTGAAAATGTAGTTTTGAGTACTAAAAATACTTACATTACAGGTAATTTTTCCTGTTACACAAAAGGATTAGTATACACTGCAAAGTACTTCCAATGTGCAGCCTATTGTATTGGAAAAACTGAGCGAAAGCTCAAGCAGCGTATTTATGAACATAATAATGATGTTCATATAGGTAAGGAAACTAGTGTTTTAGTTAAGCATATAAAGGAGAACTCTAATCATAGTTTGAAATTTTTGGTATTGGAACAGTTATTAGAAAATCCTAGGGGAGGACCTTGGAATTTATTATTAGAACAACATGAATGGTGGTGGATTTTATTTTTAAATGCATCAGTATTTCCAGGTCTAAATGACATGGCATCTATATCAAGTGTGTTAAAATTAAGAACTTTTGCTAGATAACCACAGGATTGTAACTGTGGTTATCATTATTTTAATTTTAAATGATTTTTACATTATTTCATCTTGTTATATGGTACTGTGCCTTTAACTTGATTGCCTATGTTAGAGAGTATTTAAAAGGGTGTCATATGACTGCATTTGAATTTTGAATCTTTCTGAGGAAGGCTGGTAGTTGTTCTTGCCAAAAGGGTTAAAATAAACATCTTTTTTTTTTTATATTTGTGAGTGGTTCCTGTGATGCCTTGTACTTGGATCAAAGAGATTTTTTTTCCTTCAAACTTTTATTGAATTATCACTTGTGACGTAGGCAAATTTATATTCATATAAAAGTACGCAAACTATATTAACCTAACAAACGTAATCTCGTACAGAGTGCGAGAGATGTATTTACACCAAGAATCTAGAATCCATGCTGTCTCTCACTCAAAACAGTGATGCGGAGAAGGCTGTCAACTTGCCCGCCACTACATATTCACATAGTACCACTACTCAAACACATAGCCAAGTACCTACCTATGAACCTATTGGCCCTGGGGCCTATACAAGCTCAGCCAAAAAGGTACCCTGGCTTTTGCCACCCAAGAAAATTATTTTCCTGTGCCACTGTCGAGCAGAGCCGCAGAAGTGATCCCCGGGGTGAATTTCCTATTTCCCATCCAATCATCAAGATTTTTCTTGAAGCGTGCTAATGAGGAGCTTTGTTTGATATAGATATGTAGTTTATTCCAGAGTATGGGAAGTCTCTGGGACAGGAATCTATCCCTCTGGCATGTTCTGTTTATTGTAGTGACAAGGTTTAGGTCCCTAGAGTGTGTAGCTTGGAGGGATTGGGATTTCTTTAAGTGCAGCATGTCCAACAGCTCTGGGTTTGACATAGCTTTGTATGTTAGGCAGAGATCACCTCTGAGTAGGCGATATGCGACTGAGTAAAGCTGGAGTTTTTTGAGATGGTCTGCGTAGGGCATCTGTTTGAGGTGGGTAATCCTCTTTGTGAGATATTTCTGCGGCCTTTCCAGTTGTTGTAGATGTCTTGTGAGGTACATACCAGAAGGGCCATTGTACTCTAATGGGTCTAATGAGTGATGAGTAGAGGGGAACAATGACCTCTTTTTTTCTGGCTGAGAAGCCTTTTGTGATGAGGTGTGCCACGTAGAAGGATTTCCTGACTACTGTGGCAATGTGATTATCAAAGGAGAGATTACTGTCCACCTGTGTCCCGAGGTCTCTTATCACACTTTCGGTATTAAGTATGCTACATGTCTATGTTGTAGTTCATGGGTACAGAGTTTTTACCAAAGGGGATGACAGTGCACTTTTTGGCATTGAGCTTGAGGCCATGGCTTTGACACCAGGCATCTGTCTCAGTGAGGCCCTTTTGTAGGATGTCCACATCATTAGGAGTTTCGATTATGGCTCCTAGTTTGCAGTCATCTGCGAACTTCGTTAGCCAAAGACCTTCTGTTTTAGCCTGTACTTCAGAGAAGTAGATACCAAACATGAGAGGACCCAGGACTGAACCCTGTGGTACTGTCTGAAGTCGGATTTGGAGTCTGCTACTTTCACAGTGTGGGTTCTGTCAGTGAGCCAGTTGGCAACCCATCTTGTGACATAGGGATTTATACCTAGTTTAGTGAGTTTCTCTATAATTCTAGAGTGGGGGTTGGTGTCGAAAGCCTTGGCAAGATCTAGATAGGCTGTGTGAACCACCTTACCCTTGTCTATGGCTTTGGTGACTGCTTCAAAGAAGTCTATCAGGTTTAGGAGACATGATCTGCCTTTTACAAACCCAAACTGGGTGGGATCCAGAGTTTGGAGATTACCAATGTCTTTGTTTATAAGTTCCATGATGATACGTTCCATGGCCTTGCAGACCAGGCTCGTCAGGCTAATGGGGTGGTAGTTCCCGGGGTCCATGGTGGCTCCCCCCTTGTGGAGTGGGATAACCATTGCTGTGCGCCATTCAGCAGGCACAAAGCCTGAGGTAAGGCTATGAATGAACATGGTACTTAGGTGGGGTCCAGTTCGTTCTGTAGTTCGTGTAGAACGCAGCCTGGGATGTTGTCTGGTCCCATGGATGCTGTGTTCTTGGCTTTGGAGAGTGTAGTTTTTACCTGTGCAGCCGTGATTACAGGAACTTTGCATTCTTCCGGTATAGAGAGAGGTTCAGTGCTAACTTTACCCCCCCTCTCACCCCCTAAAGAGCCCATCTGCCAGGATGTTGGCAATATCAGTTGGGTCTGTATATTTAGTGCCATTGTGCTGTAACTCAGAGCAGATTTGAGTGTTGCCATTGAGATTCTTGACATAGCTATAGAATGCTTTGTGTTTGTCTTTAGAATCAGTGGCAATTTTGTTTTCATAACTAGCTTTGGAGGATTTTATCAGGGATCACAGCTTCTTACTGAGGCTGACCAGGGAGCTCCTCCACTCATGGGATTTTACTCTCTTTTGCAAGAGTTTCTTCCTTCTGTTGTACAATTTGTTTATGGCAGGGGACCACCAGATTGGCTTCCTTTTTTTGGAGGATAGCATCTTGGTTCTGTTTGGGCTAGCACGATCCATGCACTCATGTAAGTGCTTATAAAGTGCAATTGTGTAGGATTCAGTAGTCGTAACTATATTGTCCATCTGCATGGGTGTCATGAAGCTCACCACTTCTGTCTTAAGAAGCATGAAGTTCGCTTTGGAGAAATTTTTTACCATGGTTTCCATAATGGGGGGTGGAGGCAGGATGTGGATATCTAGGGTAATTAGCTTATGGTCGGATCGGACCAATGAGGTGTTGACTTCAGGTATGGAACACCGGTCACTCATACTGGTAATGACTAGATCTAGGATATTGTTGCCCCTGGTGGGGGTGTGGATAAGTTGATCCAGGGCATTGGAGTTTATGAATTCCAGAAAGCATTGAGCGAAGGAGTTGATACATACCACTACTCAAACACATAGTACACATCAAACACGTAAATCCACAGTGGAGGTTCTCTCGAAAAACTTACTGAAACACCACAGACCTCCAAAAGACAAATCTGCTACAGCTAACACAGTCTCCACAGCACCTATAAGACATACCAACATTGGTGTCTCACCCACCAGCCCGTAAGACGTAACATTCAAAAACCAAGATGTTCTTCATACCACATTGCTGCAGTCCTAACACTTGGGTAGTCCGCTGTCCCAGTCGGCCCGAATACCAAAGTATATGGCTGACGTCGGTCAAGGCGCATTAGTCTGGCGTCAGGACGTCAGGGTACAAATGCGCATGACCGACGTCATATCCTCAGTCTTTTTTGCCGCATGGTCCGATGCAGAAGCAGTTTTGCAAGTGCAGGTTGGCGTTCTGAGATTTTCCGAAGTCGGAGTTTCAGACCGAATCCAAGTTGGCTAAGTACCCCGTTGGGGATTATTTTGTTTTTTTCTTGCCTCAGTATTTTACCGGATGTCAGAAAAAGTGAATAACTGTATTTCTTGTGGGAAACAGATACCTCATAGGGATTACCATACCTTGTGTATACCTTGCTTAGGGCCTGAGCACAACGTTGTTGGCTGTCGCTCTTGTGCTAGATTTAACAAACGCACTATAAAGAGAAGATTAGATTGTGCCAGGTTAGTTTTGGGAAGCGGTGTAATTATAAAATGCCGCCGGATGCTCCGGCCGCTTCGATCAAAAAGCGCAAGGACAAAACAGCAAAGCCTAGGCTGGAAGAACCGTCCGTCCCGGACGCCGGTTCTTTAGAGGGCTCGGTGGAGCCAGGGGTTCAGCCAGAAATTTCTTTGGAATTGCACGGAGAGACTTTATTACTGCAAGATGTGACCTCTCAGGAGGTAGGCCAGGCGGAAGGGCTTCTCAGGTAGCTGTTCTTCCCTCCCTTCCTAAGGTGGTTAGGCCCTCCCTGCTGTTTCCAAGGCTTCTCCCAGGGGCAGGCCAGGTTTTGTTTCAGGAGTTACCCCTAGTTCTTCAGGGTCTGTACCTAAGAAGCATATGCTTAAGATGGCAGAAGATTTGATTACAATGATTAGAGGTTCTATGCCCCTCCTGATAAGAGGCCTAGGGTGGAACCTGAGCTTGGGAGTTTTGAGCAGTGTTCGGATGCTTCTGAGTCTTCGGCTGAAGACTTGCAGGAGTATTCCCCTTACTCTGATTCTGATGTAGATGATTCTACTCCTTCTGCTTCTCCTCCTGAGGATTTTTCATTTTCAGAGACTCTTCATTCCATGAGGGAGCATTTTAAATGGGAAGGTTAGGATTTCTCTGATTCCAGGAAAAGGCTTAGGGAATTTTTGTTTCTACCCCAGCATAGGCCTTTACCTATACCTCCTGTTCTAGATGTGGTAGAGGATGTTTTTGCAGAGGCTTCTCTGAACCCTGACTCTTTGCCTCCTGCTCCAGTTAAACCGGATAGATATTATAGGGTGCCTGAAGCTCATAAGTATCTTTTTAAGAGTCCTAGGGCAGACCCAGAAACTGTTTCACAGGGGCCTAAAGGTGTTAAGGCTTCTGTTGTTAAAAATCCTGTTCCTCCAGATAAAGAGGCTAGGGCTTTGGATAGATGGGGAAAGAAAGTGTATACTTCTTCCACTTTGGCCATGAGAGCTTTGAACTGCCAGTTTCACATGTTGAAATACCAAAATTATCTCCTTTCACAATTAAAGTCTAAGGTAGATGCTTTGGCAGAAGGTATTGAGTGTAAAGAGTTGCAGGATTTAGTTCATGTTTCTGAACAGGTGGGTAAGCATTCTTTGCAATGTGGTTTTGATGCTGTGCAGGCCTCTTCGAGGGTGGCTGCCACTGGTTCGGTTCTTCGCAGGCACGCCTGGTTGAGGGATCAGAATTTAGCTGAGCATGTGAAAACAAGGATTTTAGATGCTCCCTTACAATCTGATGTGTTGTTTGGTTCGCCTGTGGATGCAGTTCTAAAGAAAATGGAAGACAAGGCTAAGTCTATGCAGACTGTTAAAGATTTTTGCAGGTTCAGCCTCCAAGTTTAGTAGAAATTGGCCTACCAAGGGGTGGACATATCCTGCTTATGATTCCCAGTCTAGGGGTAGGTCTAGACGTGGTAGAGGCAGAGCTCAAGGTTCTTTTAGGCCTAGAACAGGAGTTCACCTGCTCAGTCTTCTGGTGAGGGCAGGGGTCAGTCCTTTCGTAAACAGACACAATGACCTGCCTTTTCAGCTGCCAGAATCTTCTCGGCTGGCAGCACCTTTGGGAGGAAGGTTGGCACTTTTCAAAGAAAACTGGAGTTTAATTACCCAAGACAGATGGGTATTGGATATCATTCACCACGGTTACAGGTTTTATTTCCATACCTTGCCTCCTTTCAAAGGCATGCCAGACATTCCTCCTCAACAAAGGAAAGAGGCTCACAAGCAAATTTCTCTGTTGCTCCAAATAGGGGCCATTCAGCCGGTTCCTGTGCCAGAAAGGGGCCTAGGATTTTATTCTCGCCTGTTCCTAGTACCAAAAAGGGGAACACGTGGAGACCAATTTTGGATCTGTCTATCCTCAACACTTATCTGGACATTCCCAAGTTCAAAATGTTGACGTTACAACAGCTTTTACCTCTGCTGGGCAAAGATCACTGGATGGTAACTTTGGATCTCAAGGAAGCTTACCTTCATGTTCCTATCAGACTAATTTGCAGGAAGTATCTGCGTTTTCGAGCTGGGAATTCTCATTATCAGTTCTCTGCATTGCCCTTTGGCTTATCTACTGCACCCAGAGTATTCACAAAGGTTCTGGCTCCAGTGATAGCTTTCTTCAGGCTAAAAGGAATACAAATCTATCCTTATTTGGACGATTGCCTGATTCTGGCTCAAGGAAGGGACGTGCTTCATCAGCATTTGGAATATGTGGTAGCAGTGCTAAGATGCCTAGGGTATTCTGTGAACGAAATAAAGTCCAGTCTAGTACCCTCTCAAGACATGTGCTTTCTGGGTGTGAGACTGAATACAGCAACCCAGATGGCCTTTTTAACCCCGGACAAACAAAAGAATCTTTCTCTTTACTTCCATCAACTATCTCATCAGTCCGGGCTGACTGCAAGGACAGTCCTTCAAGCCTTAGGGTTCATGGCATCTTGTATTCTGGTACTTCCCAATGCCAAACTGCATATGAGGAAGCTACAATGGTATCTCAAAAATGTATGGACACAGCACTGCCAGGATTTGGACACTGTCATTCAAATACCTTGCATTCAAAAGGAATTTTTGTGGTGGGCTCAGGAATGTCACCTCAACAAGGGACTCTCTGTGACCCGGCCAGAGGCGAGTCTGATTCTAATGACAGATGCCTCAGACACAGCTTGGGGAGCTCATCTGAATGGAAAGTGGATACAAGACAAGTGGCCTGCCAGACTGCAGCATCTACATATCAACATGAAGGAGATGTTAGCAGTCCAGTTTGCATTACTGGCTTTCAAGGATTTACTTCTTCCAGGGCAGGTGTTGATTCTAACAGACAACACAACTGTCATGTGGTACATCAACAAACAAGGGGGAACACATTCTTATCCTCTATGCAGGCAAGCAATGATTTTGTGGGAGACTGCGTTAAGCTTGCAGCTGAATCTTCAAGCAAGGTTTCTGCCAGGAGCACAGAACTCCTTAGCAGATGTGTTAAGCAGGCAAATCATGGATCCCCACGAGTGGAAACTGGATCTTCATGTATTTCAGACATTGACAGTGTCATGGGGAACTCCAGACATAGATCTGTTCGCTTCTCCACTAAACCACCAGCTGCCAAAGTTTTGCACGAAAAAGGTTTCATCACACAGCCTGGAAAGTGGATGCTCTTTCTTTCAGTTGGAAAAATCTTCATGTGTATGCCTTTCCACCTCTGCCTCTCCTCCCAAAGGTACTTCTAAAGGTCAGACAAGACAAGCCAAGGATGATTTTAATAGCTCCAGATTGGCCTCGGCAGCACTGGTACCCATTGCTGAGGAGTCTGGTAAGGATGCCTCCATGGCCCTTACCTTTGATTCCACACCTATTGTCTCAGAAGGACGGGCATCTGCTCAATGTCAAGCTTCACTCTCTTCATCTAACAGCTTGGCATATTCTGTTTTGAACCATAGCAGGTCTCAGCTTCCTCAACAAGTTTTGAATGTGATTATGGAAGCCAGAAGACCTAGTACAAGGAAAGTGTACGCAGTGGAAGAGATTTTTATTTTGGTGTGCAGCAAAGGATTTGGATGTTTCTGAGCCAAATTTGAGTGTGGCTCTTCAATATCTTACTGAGTTATTGGACAAAGGTTTGTCTTTCTCTTCCATTAAGATTCATGCTGCAGCAATTTCAGCTCACTATGATTGTGACCCACCATTGTTTTCTCATCCTTTGTTCAAGCAATTTCTTAGAGGGGCAAAGAATATAAGACCCCACGTAGAGCTCCTACTCCTGCTTGGGACCTCAATTTTGTGTTGGAGAAACTCACTCTACAACCTTTTGAGCCTGCAGCTACTGCTGAATTGAAATATTTGTCATGGAAGACTGCTTTTTGTTAGCCATTACATCTGCAAGAAGGGTGTCTGAATTGCAGGCCCTTATGGCGGTTGAGCCTTTCCTGATTTTTCATAAGGATAGGGTATCTTTACGTACTAATCCTTCCTTTATGCCTAAAGTGGTTTCTAGTGTGGCTTTAAACCAAACTATTCATTTGCCTACCTTTTATGCAGATCCCCAAAATAAGGGGGAAAGATTTTGCACACTTTAGATGTACACAGGCAGTTGCGTTATTATTTAAGCAGGACTAAGGATTTTAGGCAGTCTCAGCAGTTGTTTGTTTCTTTTGCTTTGAGTTCTCAGGGCAAGCCTGTGTCAAAACAAACTATTTCTAAGTGGATTGGGTTTTGCATTGCATTTTGTTATTCCCATCATGGCAAGGAGATTCCAGCTGGGATTAGGCCTCATTCCACTAGGGCTACTGCCACTTCAACAGCATTTCTAAGGGGTGGCAACTAAGGATATTTTGGAGGCAGCTACTTGGAGTTCAGTGCATACTTTCTCTAAGCATTACCACCTTCCTCTCTACTCTAAATCTAGGGCTGGTTTTGCCACGGCTATTTTGCAGGGCATGTTGTCAGCTCCTGCTTCCTTATGATTTGCCAGCCTCCCTTACCTCTGCTTTGGGATTCTACCCAAGTGTTAGGACTGCAGCAATGTGGTATGAAGAACATAGTACAGTTTTGTACCTACCCTAAATGTAGATGTTCAAGATCCACATTGCTGCAGTCCAATCTCCTCCCTCCTTCCCTCTGTGTTTAGGGGTGGTTGTGTGGGTGTGGTTATACTCTTGTAATTTTGTATATATTGTATATATATTTGGTGCAGGAGTGTGTGGTGTTTTTTGGTTTTAGCCTTATCTTTTTAGGGTCTTCTGACATCTGGGGCAAGAAAAGACTGAGGATATGACGTCGGTCATGCGCATTTGTATCCTGACGTCCTGACGTCAGACTAATGCGCCTTGACCGACGTCAGCCATATACTTTGGTATTCGGGCCGACTGGGACAGCGGACTACCCAAGTGTTAGGACTGCAGCAATGTGGATCTTCGAACATCTACATTTATGGTAGGTACAAAACTGTACTTTTTCTTGTCATTGGAGACTCAGTAGTGAGACACACGGATGTCCCACTTACCGGGTTGGACATGGAGAAAGTCACGGTCAGCTGCCTGTCTGGTGCCAGGATTTGCCAAATCATGCATGAACTCAGGTCTCTCAGCAACAAGTACCATTAGGACTCTGTCATAGTTGATGTTGATGTGAATGACCTGAGACGCAACTCGCTGGACTATATGAAGAGAGACATGGTTAAGATCTCTGAGCATGTGTCTCAGGCAGGTATGTCCTAACCCTTGAGCAGCATACTACTCTCACCTACAGTGGTGCCACAGTATAAACAAAAAATTATTGATTTCAATAATTGGCTTTGAGTTTGGTGTCATTCCAAGGGGATTCAGTTCCTGTCTGCCTGTGAAGCCATGGTCAACAAACCTTGCTGCTTTTCCAGAGATGGTTTGCACCTGGCACCCCTAGGCTTTCTGCTGCTGGCAAAGGCTCTTGCCTACCCCATAGTGCCTTTTTTGGCAAGGTCTCGAAAACAACATTAGTCACATGAAATTAACCAATCAGAACAAAATAAGGGCCATGCTGCTAAATGCTAGGAGCTTAAACCAAAAACTGCACTCCCTGGAAACACTTTTATCACTGTTAGATGTAGATGTTTGTGCAGTCACAGAAACCTTGTTTAAGGCCTCAGAGAGTACCCTGGCCCTGCAAGGTTACAATGTCTTCAACATGTTTAGACCACAAAATGAATGTGTGAAAACCAAAGGACGCAGTGTTTCCATCTATATTAAAGATAAATTCACCTCCTGTCTAGTTAGACTGGACAACTCCATTTAGTTACTCCAGATCCAGGTTATGGTGGGTAAGACCCTCATTCAAGTACCAGCCAGTTATAGAGCCCCTTCCATGGGTCATGGCACCCATGAAGCCTACTTAACCAAACTGAAGACTATCTAAATTTTACCAAACTCACTGGTTATGATGGATTTCAATTATCCCACCATCAGCTGGGAAAACTACTCTACCCAAACTCGCTAGCACAAAAGTTCCTTGACTTTGTGAATTCAAATGCCCTGGAGCAAATTGCCCATACCCAACAAGAGGAACAAACATTCTAGAGCTGGTCCTCACCAACATGTCAAGCAGGTGCACTGCTGCAACTATTGGACCCTCATTAGTTAAAACTGGGCACAAATCAATCACCTTCAAACTGATACTAACTCACAAAGGATGAAATCAGACTAAAAAATTTCACCAAGGCAATCTTTACCCTCCTAGGTGAAGGTATAAATGCATTCCAAGCTGAACCCCAAGCTGAAACTGGTAACTACACCAAAGCTTACACTAATGCCCTGTACAATCACTTGCATAAGTGTATAAACTTGGCTGTACCAGACAGAATCAAAGTGAGATCCCCAAGTAAAATCAAACTGCCATGGTGGACTTCCAGCATCAACAAACTCTACAATAAATGCAAAACGTTGCTGTCAGAAAAAACAGAGACAAGGACCCAACAATGGAAAAGCACCCTCAGTCTTAAACAGGCAAAAAAGACAACTTGTCAAATCCTCCAAGAGCTCATTTGAGAGAAACCTAGCAAGTACTGCCAAGGATAACTATAAGGCCTTTTATAGCTGCGTACGTAACCTAAAGGGTAGACCCCAAGCATGTGCAGAACTGGTGGTCAATGGTATCACACACACTGACCCACAGAAATAGTGAACCTGCTAGCAGATAAGTTTGGTGAAAATTTCACTCCCTTATCTCCTCTTAACTTACAACAAACCCTCCCCACCTTACATATCTGAAGAACAGGTCTTCAAAGCCCTGTCCAAGGCAAAAACACAGCCTCTGTGGGACCAGGTGACATCCCAGGCTGTCTTCTATACAGGCTAAAACATGAACTAGCATCACCTCCTTTTCAGTCACAGCCTAACCAGAGGCTTTGTACCTGTGGAGTGGAGAACAGCTACAGTTATGCCCCTCCACAAAGGTGGCCTAGCAACAACCCAGGGAATTACAGACCCTTAAGCCTGATCAGCCGCAGCTATAAGGCCATGGAATGTATTATTATGGAGCTCATAAATAAAGACATAGGTGACCTCCATACCCTGTATCCTACCCAATTTGGCTTCGTGAAGTGCAGATCCTGCCTGTTAAATCTGATGGATTTCTTTGAAAGTGTGACCAGGGCCATTGAAGAAGGCAAATCTGTGCACACAGCATACTTCGACTTGGCTAAGGCTTTTGACACAATCCCACATTGAGGCATTAACAATAAACTTAGCAAACTGAATGTAAACCCCTTTGTTGTAAGATGCTTTGCCAACTGGCTCACAAACTGGACACACTATCATGACTCCACATCAGCCAGCAGACCTGTTACCAGCAGGGTGCCACAGGGATAAATGCTGGGCCCCTTACTGTTTGGTATATACTTATCAGAAGTTCATGTCAAAACTAAAAGATTGTGGCTGACCAAGTTTGCAGATGACTGCAAAGTATGTATAGTCATTGAATACCCAGATGATGTCAGTATACTCCAGGAGGGTCTCACACAGACCAACAACTGGTATATTAGTCGCAGTCTCAAACTGCACCATCATTCCCTTCGGCACAAACAATGTCCCTTCACACTATCAAATCAACAAGAGTACCATAAGTACCCATGAAGTGGTAAGGGTCCTGGGATCACAGGTTGACCACGACCTTAACTTCAACCACCATGTGTCTACCATTGTAAGGAAAGCTTTCCACGTAGCTCACTTAATTAGTAAAGGCATTGCCTCGAGAGCAATAGAAGTTATAACCCCCCTATACTCAACACTTATCCGGCCCATAATTGAGTATAACGGCCCATTTGGTATGTACTATACTAAGCATCTGCAGCAATTAGAGAGACCTCAGAGTTTTCTAACAAAGAAGATCAGGGGCCTCCAGCATGTCCCTTACACAGACTGACGAAAGTCCCTGTCACTATACTCTGTATCCTATAGACTTCTTAGGAGAGTCTTATGCCTGGCCTACAAAGCAACCTAAGACCCAAACCTAATAAACTTACTGCATATCCTTAAATCAATTGGGCCTAGGGCTACCTGTTCCAGGGACTTAAATATGATCTACGACTTCAATAGGAGATGCTGGAGAGAGAGATTTATCTCCCAGTGACTGCCACATCTTTAGAACAGGCTACCAGTTCATGTGAAACAAAGTACCTCTATGACACATTTCAAGCGGAACCTGGACGAGTGGATGGGGCACAGTAAATTCTTACCGGGGATAGCACCTACAACACTTCTGGACATGGAGAGTCATTACTAAATGCAATCTTGGGTATTGACTAGTATTTCTACAGTATTACATTGGCTTGAAATGGCTAGGGTTAAAATGGCCTCCGGGTCGATAGCCAAGTAATCTCCTATGATCTTGTGATCCTATGACATGTACTCAAATTTCTCAATCATCTGTGGTTCCCAGGTCTACTGCAAGTGATGACAGACAACATCACAGTGATGTGGTACATAAGCAAATGGGGGGGAGAGGCACCTCAGAGGCAGATTAGCCATGGTAGCCTGCAATACAACTATTCAGCATAGTCTCACTCTACAGGCATTTTACATAATATCAGAACAAAACATTGTGGCAGACAAGCTGAGCAGTACTAGGACAGACCATCAAGAATAAAAATTAAATCAATGGTGTCTTCAAGGATTTGATCTGGCTATAGGGAACACCTCAGAGAGATTTATTGTTCTCCATTCACAACAGACAAATAGCAAAGTTCTGTTCCAGGTCACCTTGGCAGGTCTGGAAAAATTGGATTGTATCATGCCCAGTGTACAACAACTAGCCAGTTTTCATAAAGCTGATGAAATGTAGCATGACTAGAGCCTTCTTTCCAGATACTTTCTGAAAGATGGTTGTGGGGGTGGGGCAGTGCTTTTGGATAAAATATTAAAGTGCCTACATATATTTTTAGTGCATTTGTATATCTACACTACCTTTCAGGCTAACAATGTCTTAATTTTTGCAGGATATTCCCAACTTTTGAGTACTTGTGCCCTGTTTCTTGGAGAAATATAATTGTACATGACTTGAGACTTTTGTAGGGGGGGAACATATACAACAAAAGTACTTAGTATATGAAAATGTGAACATATTCTAATGTAGTAATGACTAAAATTCTGCATTACTTCATCTTTATAAAGTAAAAAAAATAAAATAAAAATGAAAAAAACATTTTAATTGGCTGTGGGTTTGTATTGCTTAAGGAAAAATATTTTTTTTGTATTAAGAAGGGGTCTCACTTTGGGTATCAGAAAAAAATATTTTTTTTCTTAAAAAAAAATATATATTTCATTATATTTTTAAATTACCAGTGTGAAATGCTTTCAGCTACATGTAGAACTTTACATAGTGTATCTACAGGTACGGTATTGTGTAGTCTTGTTTGTTCTTTTTTTTCATATTCTCACGTATATTTTAAACCACAGTGGTTATGTACTTTGAGGTGAAATTAAATGATTATTTACATATGCAGCATGGAAAACCTTGCTGTGACTTGGTCTGTGTGACTTTGTTAGAAAATAGATTAGTAAAGTAGATGTCATCAAACAGAGTTTTATGAATATGGACTTCTCCAAAATTGGTGTTATACTTCTCCCTACACTACTTGTCTCCTCTAGTGTGTGTGTGTGTGTGTGTGTGTGTGTGTGTGTGTGTGTGTGTGTGTGTGTGTGTGTGTGGGGTGCTTAACATCAAAGTTGGGATCTTATTTATCTAAGGTGCCTCAACCTCGAAGCCAGAAGAAATAAATGTAGAATACTACATGGAGTATGAGGGGGCTAGCAGATCTGAAAATTTATTTTTTACCATGTACTTTTGGAGGCTTTGTTGAGTTCCATTTTTTTAAATGTTTCTTGTTACACGGTTTAGTAAGTAACACTGGATCTGTTGTGATCCAAATAAGTGTGATGACTGAATCTGTCTCTCCCTCTCTCCTATCTGTGCATTATTAGATACTTCTCTCATCATAGGTTCATAGGTAAGTACTAGGCTATCTGCCCAAGGGCATTTATAAGCCTAGCCAGAATGTGTTGGCTTTCGCCACCCCCTTAGATTAGTTCCCTGTGCTTCTGTCCAGCAGAGCCATTAGTTCCCTGCGTCACTGTCCAGCAGAGCCACTGCAGTTATCCCCGGAGTAAATTTTCTGTTTCCCATCCACCCGTCAAGGTTTCTCTTGAAGAGTGTTAGTGAGGGGCCCTGCCTGATGTATATTGAAATCCTGTTCCAAAGCATGGGGAGTCTCTGGGACAGGAATCTGTCCCTCCAGCATGTCCTATTTATCACTGTGGTGAGGTATCTATCCCTCTAGCTTGTCCTGTTTATCGTTGTGGTGAGGTTTATATATCACTAGAGCGTGTGGCTCTCCGGGATTTGTTTTTTTTTAGGTGGAGCATATCCATCAATTCTGGGTTGGACATGGCCTTGTATGTCAGGCAGAGATCACCTCTGAGTAAGCAGTATGCAACCGAGTACAGCTGGAGTTTCTTGAGTCGGGCTGCATAGGGCATCTGTTTGAGGCCAGTAATCCTCTTGTTGAGGTACTTTTGTGGTCTTTCCAGCTGTTGCAGGTGTCTTGTAAGGTACATCCCAAATGGGGTGTTGTATTCTATGATGGGTCTAATGAGTGATGAGTAGAGAGGCACAATAACCTCTTTTGTTCTAGATGCGAACCCTTTTGTGATTAGGTGGGCCACATAGAAGGATTTTCTAACCACCTTGGCAATATGATTATCAAAGGAGAGATTACTATCTACTTGGGTCCCCAGGTCCCTTATTACATTTTCTGTATTTAGTGGACTACCACCTATGTGGTAGTTTGCAGGTACTTTATTTTTTCCAAAGGGGATGACCATGCACTTTTTGGCAATTAGCTTGAGGCCATGATTTTGACACCAGGTATCCATCTCAGTGAGACCCTTCTGGAGGGTGTCTGTATCAGCCGGAGAATTAGTTATGGCCCCTAGTTTGCAGTCGTCTGCGAACTTGGTCAGCCATAGTCCTCCTATGCTTGCCTGTACCTCTGAGAAGTATATACCGAACAAGAGGGGTCCTAGGACTGAGCCCTGGGGGACGCCACTTGTAACTGGTTTAGAGTCGGACGTAGAGCCTGCAACTCTCACCTTGTGGGTTCTGTCCATGAGCCAGTTGGCAACCCATTTCGTGATGTAGGGTTTTATGTTCAAGCTGGTGAGCTTGTCTATAATACTAGAATGGGGAATGGTGTCAAAAGTCTTTGCGAGGTCTAGGTAGGCTGTGTGGACCTCCTTTCCCTCGTCTAATGCCTTGGTAACTGTCTCAAAGAAGTCCACCAGGTTTAGGAGGCATGATTTGCCCTTAACAAAGCCAAACTGAGTAGGGTCCAAGGTTTGGAGGTTCCCAATGTCTCTGTTAATGAGTTCCATGATGATGCGCTCCATAGCCTTGCAGACCAGGCTAGTCAGGCTTATAGGGCAATCGCCGATAGTTCCAGGGGTCCGTTGTGGCTCCACCTTTGTGGAGTGGGATAACTATTGCTGTGCGCCACTCTGTGGGTACGTAAGCTATAAAGAGGCTGAGTTTGAACGTGTGTTTAGGTGAGGGGTTAGTTCATTTTGGAGCTCTTGTAAGACACAGTCTGGGACACCGTCCGGTCCCATTGAAGCTGTGTTTTTGGCTTTGGATAGGGCTGTTTTAACCTGTGTGTCAGTGATTGATGGGGCCCTACATTCTTCTGGTATGATTATGGGCCCTTTAGGGAGTGAGAGGGGGGTGACGTTTGCACTAAACCTGTCTGCCAGAATGTTGGCAATATCAGTCTGTTCAGTGTATTTTGTGCCATTCTGCCATTCTGCACTAACTCAGAGCAGATCTGAGAGTTTCCACTTAGGTTCTTGACATAGCTAAAAAACACTTTGTGGTGATCTTTGGAGTCACTGGCAATTTTTCTTTCCAAACTAGACTTGGATGATTTAATGAGCGATCGTAGTTTCTTGCTGATACTGATCAGGGATGTCTTTCCTTCTTGGGATTTTACTCTTTTATGTACTAGTTTCCTCCTTCTGTTGTATAGCTTGTTTATGCCAGGGGTTCACCCAGACTGTTTTTTTTTTTTTTCTTGGAGGAGTGAGTCTTGGTTTTTCTTGGGATAGCATGATCCATGCATTCCTGCAGATGCTCATAGAGTGCCTTTGTAAAGGTTTCAGCAGCTTGGACAGCATTGTCCTTTAGCATGGGGTCTGTCAACCTTTCCACCTCGGTCTGAAGTAACGTGAAGTTTTCTTTTGAAAAGTTTTTCACAGTGGTTTCCTTGATTGGGGGGGGGGTGGAATGTGGATATCCAGAGTGATTAGTCTATGGTCTGATCTAACCAGCGAGGAAAGTTAGTAGATGTATGTTTAGTCCCAGTTAGAAAGTTCAAGAGATTTGAGTAACCTTCAGACTGGAGCCCTTGTTACCTCCAAGCACATAGGCAGTCATTTATAGTGTATGACATTATCACACATTATAGACTTTCTAAAATTTTAAATTCATACAAGGTACAGGGTTTGAGTCTCACCTTTGAGGAAAAAAAACTTGCTAAACTTTAAATGGCCCACAAGGCAGCTAGCTTAGTACTTGATTATGAACCTATAACTTTCATAATTAATTGGTTTAAAATGTAACATTGATAACAGAATTTAAATCATCCTGGTTTGACACAACTAAGAAATATCAGCAAATAAATGAAACCATTTAATTTGATGTATCAAAAGTTATTGATAAATTATAGCATTTATATGCTTAAAGTATTACAAAAACGTATCTTTCACAATAATTTAATATGATTAAGGTACTTTATAAAAAATAGAACAGCTCAGTAACTATAAATGATAATATATCAAGAGGCTTTATATTTTTTTATACTCGGAACACATAGGAAATTCTTTTTACAGTGTCCAAGGCACTCTTTACACCATAAAACATATACAGTAAAATTTAAATAGAAAATACTACTTCAACATATTTTATAAAACTTGTATTCATGTGAATATTTATATATTTAAATATGTCTTTAGATGTAAAACACAGTCTCAGTTAACTACTGATTTTTTTTGTTTGTATTCCTTACGTAAAAGAGAATGATGAAGGGGAATATATCCTGCAACTAGTTTTCATCCTCATTTTTCAACTAAATTTATAGGTTTATAGCTATGTACTAGGCTAGCTGCCCCCATGGGCCATTAGTAAGCCAAGCAAATTTTTCCTCAAAATTAAGAATCATAACCCTGTACGTTGTGTCTGTAAGATAAATACCTTAACTATTATGCCAACACCCAACTCAAAGTAGCCAATAGGTAAATATTAGGTAATCAGTCTGCAAAGTATTACATGGCTAGGTAATGACCAGGCAGTGATCAGAGATGAGAATTAGAATTAAATGTTGTACCGTGTGTCTGTGAGGTAAACGTCTTAACTATTATGTCAGTCCCCCCAAATCTTTACAACTTTACCCAGTAATATTTTGTGATACATCTTATATTACACAACAACCTGTTTCCCAATAGTTGATGACAGAGTGGATTTTCCTCTGCAGATGAGGAAGAAGCAACTACCTCAAGTGTAGTAGTTTAGAATCTTGGGCTCTTGTTCATGAGTTAAGGTAGAGGGAATCAGGAGGTGGAATAACAGATGTATGTAGTGAAGGTCTTACTGTCTTGCTCAAGTAAGAGCTGAGTGATAAGAAAAAGGTCTCAGTTCAGTGGTCAGTCTGTGCTCCCTTCCTCACCTCTGGCCAAGAGCTTTTGTTAGCAAGCAAAAGGGTGTTATCATTGATACAAGTTGCAGAAATAAGGTTTCATCATGAGCTGTCTGCACTTACTTTCCTTGATAAAGTGAGGCGATGAGCAATTCAGGAGAATTTCAGGATGTAGCCACTGTGCCCTTGTACTGACAGGAGTCCGCTAAGGTGGTTTGGGCACCTAGTGAGGATTCCTCTTTGCTGCCTGCCACAGGAGGTGTACTAGGCATAGACAACTGGGAGGATGCTGCTGGGCACACTGAGGGTACATTGGAAAAATGACATCTCTCTGCTTATCTGGAATGCCTTTGTGTCCCATAGGGTGAGCTGGAGACTGTTGCTGAGACAAATAAACCTGGTATATCTTGTTTAGTTTGCTACCACCACTGCTGTCACTAAGGCATGTGTTGATAAAAACAAATGGATGATGATCCAGTGATAATTCAGCTTATTTTCCCTGTAATTGAAAATGCTGAGTAAAAAAAGTCTGAATTTATTATTCATGTGTAAGAATTCAGTGACAAAGCATTCTTCAGTCCTTAAAATAGTCATTTTCATCTGCTGTAAATTATGAAACAGTAATCTAATACACACAAAAATGGCTTTTCCCAATATAGTTCTTATGTCAGTGAAACGTCTGGTTACAGAATATATTGCTACCAATATGCTATAAATTAAGTTAGCAACCTTAGCAGCTTGAGACATACCTGCTCAATGCCACTTGCTCGAAAAAGTAAGTGCTTAGACTCCCGCTAGCCTGCTGTCCCATTTCTACATAGCCCTCCCATCACCACTCTTTATAAAATTATTTGTTGTGAATGAACAAATACCGCTCTGTTTTCTCATTTTACTGTTTACTCAGGGGTGGCTTGTGCTATAGGACTGCAGGACTACAGCCCCTCCACCTGTAGAAAGAAGAAAACAAAACAAATTGCAAGTCCCGGAACTCCGCGCATGCGTGCTTGGAGTTCCTGGAACTCACAGAACTCCAAACTGCTGTGTCAGCAGTCCAGATAGGTGGAAAGGCATCTATGCCCTGCAGATGCCCAGAAGTCTATGTGGTGACGACCGCATAGAATGGAAGAACTCCGGACTGCATCGTCTGCAGCCTGGAGCCTACTCTCATGGGGAAATCAGCCCGGAGGACAGTTGAGCCTTCTCGTGGGGAGGAAACCAGCCATTAGCTTGCACAGGATGGGACTGAGAATACTGGAACACTGAATGGGACTGAGAACACTCACTGAATTAATTCAGGTACATTAGCTTTGAATGGGACTCACTGAATTCAGTGTGTGTGTGTGTGTGTGTGTGTGTGTGTGTGTGTGTGTGTGTGTGCGTGTGTGTGTGTCTGTGTGTCTGTGCCTGTGTGTGTGTGTCTGTGTCTGTATGTAAAATGCCCCAGTTGCTATATACTGGTGGCTAGAGAGAACACATGGTGGTGGGTAGAAAGTACCTCAGGCTTGAACCCTGTAGCTTGGGTGCAGGTGGCAAGGGCCTAAATCCCCTACCCACCACCATTTGTAAAAAAATTTGCAGATTTTTGCCTCATATTTGTCCTCTTCTGTTCCTCATAAAATATGTGGTTTCTGTATTTTTGTTTCCTTACACAGTCAGTAGTGCAGTGGTAGCATTGTTGCCTGACAGCTACAGGTTCTCTAGTTTGATTCTAGGTTGGGGTGCCTTATCTGTAGAGTCTGCATGTCATTCCATCTTAAAAAGACATGTGGCTGGAGTTTTTTCTATCTGGACCTTTGCTGAAAATTGGCTTTTGTTCTAAGTCAGACTTTCCGGTTAACAAATGTTAAATAAGTAAAAATAACAGGCATTTCAATTTCAGACTTCATATTTTTCAGAAAGTACATGGTAACACAAAACCTTTTATTCTAGCAATTTTCTAAGTTTATAAGTTTATAAGATGGATATTTGAAATTTATCCCTATTTTTGGGACTGTATTCCCCCATTATTGGCTTCGTCCAGGTTTTTTGTGCTAGGGTTGAGAGCTATGGTGAGAACTGAATTCACTGAATATGTTTGGGGGCTGTATTCCCCCATTACTGGCTTTGTCCAGGTGTTTTGTGCTAAGAGGTTGACAGCTATGGTGAGAACTGAATTCACTAAATGGTAGCCATTTAAGCTTCAATCTTCCTCTCTTTCACAAAACAGCTGATTTGGCATAGTGGGTATGTTGCTCTGACAGTTTTGCACATGGTCCTGGGTTCAAGACTTGGCAGTGAAATGTATGGTGGTAACGCAGCATTTTATTCTAGCAACTTTCCAACATTATACAAGCAATGTTTAAAATGTGTCCCTGGTTTTTGGGCTTTTATCCCCCCCTAATAAATTTTGGCTTTTTCCAGACTTCTTGTGCTGCAAAGTTCAGAGGCACAGATGAGCGTCGAATAGATTTCCCAAGGAGCTGAGAGCTGCAGGGAAACAAATGTTAAGTGCTGCTTATACTGAGTCTGCTTGCATTGTTAATAGCACAACAGGTAGTGTACTTGCTTTTGTTGCAGAAGGCTGCACAGTAGGTAGATGCATTGCTGATACTGTACTGTGTTGCAAAGGGGGTGGATGCTGCAGTCCTTTTTGGCGATGATGCCTAGTAACTATGAACCTGTTATCAGTTTGCCATCCATTCCCTATTGCAATATTACTAGCTTATCATTTTTTTATGCAACATAGGCAATTTATTCCTCAAGGGCAACAGGCACTTTATTTGTAGATGAAACAATGAAACATAAAGTTGTTTGCTAGCAGCAACCACGTCATTAATTACAGATCTCTTTAATGTGGAATTGTTTAGATGACTTTTACTTCTTCAGAGATTGTGCATATTTACGGATACTGGTGGACTGTAGAAGTTTGAGTAGACTTTTATGATGGAAATGTTCTGAATTGGGCAGTTTTGTCATTATTGGTGCATGCATTTTGTTTCATTGTTTACTGGAAAAATATTTAAAACAATAAATTTAAAACACCCTCTAACAACTGTACTGTATTGTACAAGGAATATAATTTAATACAATCGGGAAGGTGTGTCAAAGAGCACGTGTATGTTTCATGTGCAAGGGGCCTATGATTTGAAAACAGCCCAAAGTTAATCTTTATCTGCCACTAGCAAAATGTATTTTCTTTGAATGTGGGTTTCAGTGTTGTTTCAATGAATATGAGTTTCAAGGGCAGAGAAGTTTTAATGCTAAGTCTGTTTTCATTGTGAGACTGCATTGCTTTGTCTAGCAGATATCTATTAGTGTTCATGCTGTAAAATGCAAAATAGAACTTTCAAATGAAATCCAAATCATCGTAGAAGTAAAGCAGTGTGCACATTACAGTGTTTATGATAAATGGGGCAAAATAACCAAGGAATGGGACATTGGAATGGTTGCAAGGGGGAGGCTCCTTTCAACCATGAATTTGTGAGGGGGGAAGGGCAGCAAACTGAAAGACAGCCCCGGCTGAACTATACCTCTCAACTGCCCAGATTTTTGCTTCTTATTTTTGGTTTGTTCCTCATAAAATTTGTGGTTTAATGGCAAATCGTTTAGGAATGAAGTCACTGAATAATGACAGACATTGAGTTTTGGATGTCATAACTTTCAGAAAAATGCATGCTAAAGCAAGATCTGTTATTCTATCAACTTATACAAGAGCAATTTTTAGTACTGTTTGTATGTTCCCCCAATATATTTGGCCTTGTCCAGATTTCCTGCATTAAGAAGTTGAGAGGTATGTGCAAATAAATCGCTTTATAGAATTAGGAATATCCAAACCTCTCAACTGTCTCCAATTTTGGCTCAAAATGTTGCTCTCCCGCTAATAATCCCTCCACAAAATGGCAGTTTTGGAAGAAAACCTGAGGGTTTACAATTATAAATAACTGCAATGATCAGAGTTATAGATTACTTTTATTTCAGAAATGCATGTAGATTCTCTTATTTTGTCAGATGCTCAAGTTAACAGTACTAATATTGAAAAGGTATCCCTTCTTTGACAGGTTCCCAGCTGTATTGTGTGGCAATTTTATATTTTTGCTTCACATTTTTGATCTGTTTTAATAAAATTGTGGTTTTCTGGCAAGTTAATGGCAAATCACTAAAGATTGAAGTTAGAAAATAATGGCAGGTATTTGAGTTTCAGATTTCATACCCTTCAGAAAATTCATACTAATGCAAGACCTACTACTATTCTATTATCCTTCTAAGTTTGAGCAATATTTAAAAATTGTCCTTATTTTTGGGCCTGTGTCCCACTTGTATGTATGACTTTGTCCATATTTCGTGCTCTGAGGTTGAGAGGTATGAGTGTCAGAGCCATAACTGTCAGCCAGAGACATTTCAAATTGTGACATACTTGTTGCACCCCACTCCCCCATGTAGTGACTCTGGATGTGTCCAAGAAAGGCAAGCAGCAGTTATCCAGTGTAAGTGTACAGAGTATTCTGCCATCCAAGGTAGACACAAATACGACAGTGGCTTTTCATCTGTCCTTGATTTTGCAGAATGTTCTGGTTTTCTGTCATATTTTTATACTGTTGATTTATGCTTCTTATTATTCAGAAAATGCATGCTGTCGCAGTGCCCTGTTGCTCTGTGTTTAAGTAGCAATGCTTTAATGACCATCAGGTAAGCTTGTCAGAGATTGTAAGATGCAAGTAAGCGTTAATAAGCATACTGTTAAAGAATTACCAACATTGAAAGCCTTTTTGTTGTTGCCATGCAGAGAAGATTTACATAACTAGATAATGTATGAGCCTTAGGTATTTAAATGCATATGACAGTATTTGTAATAAAGGACAGGATTACAGTATTTTCAAAAGCTCATTACATTTGTTGGAGACTTGCAGTCATCTTTGCAGGCTTTACCCGTAAACTAAACAGAATGCCAAGCTATCATGTGTGGTCCATAACTTGTGCAGTAATGCTTTAAGCAATTTATCTTGAGCTTGTTTCCTGTTTCCTGTTAATTTTTTCCTTTGATCATGTCTTCCCCATGAAACAAGTAGATAGTTGTTGTCATGCAGCAGGTCTTTTTTGGATAAGAAACATTTTTACAAGTGGGGTATCACAGAGATTGCTACTTTAGCATGTTACTTGATAACTTTATAAAGCTGAATATAAATTATAATTAGAACTGCAGTGCAAGTGGCTTGAGTTGAGTGCTGCTTGTTTTGTTATACTTGATTTTGACTGGCACTCCAGTAATGTATTTAAAAAGTAATTTATTTTTTCATGCCTCACATCCTTTGTGTTTCTATCTAGATATTAAGTAAGCTGTCATGTAACCAATGCATTGAAAAATGTTTTCTTCTACACTTCATTTTGTCTTGTTTGGACTCTCGTAATGACGGTTTGGCACCAAGGGCAGTGTATTTAATAAAAGTCCTAGTTTTTGTGGTTTTGAGCATAGCTCCACCCCTTCCTAGTTGACCACACTAGTTTCCATTGGCCCCACCCATTCAGCTGTCTCCTGCAGCCCCCATTTAATCTGAAGTCACCAGCCACCACTGTGTTTACTACATAAGAATATACCTACTCAGTAACATTTGTATTCATACCCAAAGTATGTGAAACTTTTTTAACATGTCATTGTGTACCATGGTATAAAATGAACCTCTACTATGACATGTCAACTTCCAACATGGCAAGAAACCAACTCAGTTCAGAAATCAACCCAGTGAAAATAATTAAACGTAAGCAAATTTTGCAGGGATGGCAAGCCCCCCATACTCATAGATACAAAGAAGGTAGAACTCCCAAAACAAGAAGTTGCTAATGCCTCCTACATGGAAACTCCAGCAGTGATATTCTATGGAAACCAGTGATAATCAAACTGAAGTTTGGCTTTGGCTCTACCAGTAAAAAGTGACAAAGTAGTATTAACTCTGTCCTATAAATGATAGATGAACTTAGCCAGCGTAATCAGTTGCAGGTCTTTATTTTCCTCTAAAACTATGACAAGCATTCTTTGCTAAGAAATTTATAACCGCATAATCACGTAGCTGGTTATTTTATATATTATTTACTTATTTATTGTCTCTGTTTACCGGAAAAGTCCAACTGGGTAATACCCATTTTCAGTGGAGGCCCGGGGAGAAAAGCTCCATTTATTTACACTGCATTTTACTAAGTTACAGTTAAATTTGGAGTAGTTACATTTGTTTACATTTTTACATAAACAGTAATTACATTTATACATTATAAAAGGTGGAATTTACTAAATAGAAAGCCCACTTGTAACTTAGTGGATTGTACAGGCAGCAGTTATGTATAAAAATTGATCTGATGTTATCAATCTTCATTCATTGTTGACTGTTGGGTTTGGTTCCAAGTCCTCAAAACCAACTCGGCCTTTATATCAAGCGCACGCTAGCCAAAAACTGTCAAGCTAAGGCTACGCATACTGCCTCGCTTCCCTTTACCCTAGATCTCGTTTGCCATGTAGAAAATTGGACGTGTCAGCCGTTGCTGTCAGCTAAGTGCTCAAATTTTTTATCTACTTATCTTCTACCATTTTTTCGGTAGTACCTGTATATTCTAAAGCTCTTTTGGTGTGTGTCATTCTAATTTTGCTCCCTAATCCAACTTTTACCTCAAGGTATTTTTCTTTACCATCATTGGTATAGGCCTCTCCTTCTCTTCTACCTGCTGGTATTTCTTTAATACAATCAGTGATCCCCCCCCCCCTTTTTTCTTTCCTCTTTCCTTCTCTCACCCACTCCTTTGGGTATTCTTGACATGCCATTGTTGGTATATTTAGAAAAAAAATGTATCCTTTACCTTTGTATCTAACGAGTGACTGTTTTTGTATGTGTGTGTGTGTGTGTGTGTGTGTGTGTGTGTGTGTGTGTGTGTGTGTGTGTTTTTATCTGTATGCCCTTTTACTGGATAGAAAAACGTCAGAAAAGCAAAAAAGGAACCTCTGCGTTCAAACAGTGTAAGGATTGTGGCAGAAAGATGCCCAATTCTGATGGGCATCTTTCATGCGTTTATTGTTTGGTTGTCCCTCATCTAGAAATTCAACCTCCTTGCGAACTCTGCAAGGACTTCAGTGCTTGAACTTTTGCAGAGAGGTGTAACAAGTTAATTCTTAAAAGATTACTGAGATGTCCTTTTGGTGAAGCTCTCCCTGAGGCGAAAACTTCAAAATCTCTGAAGACTGAATTTAAGAAAAGGAGCCATTCGGTACTGTCTTCCCCCAAGGTACATGAATCTAAGACTCTAAAATCTCAGGTTTCTACTCATTCATCAAAACTGAAGCCAAAAGTTCCTAAGACTACACTGACTTCTCTTCCTGCACCAAAACCAGTTAAATCTTCCACGATGCTGTGTACCATTGATACTAGTCAGATGCCTTTGGTGTCGACCATGTCTTTGGTGCAGACGACCTCACCAGCATCGACAATTGTCACCACGAATATTTCTGTTTCATCCTCACCTGACAAAATGCAGTCTTTGGTGCCAAAGGTCAAGATGGTAAGCACTCCCAGGACTAGATATTCCCCCTCAATAGACCCCTTCTTGGGTCAGCAGGTGAGTTCCTTAGTAGAAAGACTGGACTCTCCTTCGGGAATGGCCATCCTTTCCTCCAGAAGTCTATTGGAATGGGATGTAGTTAATTTAATGGTTCAGCTTTTGGCAGCCTGAGGCCTTCCTACTCCTTTTTGGACCGCCATCCCTCCCAGAGCCAAGGCTTACTCTCCCAGGACTCCTACATATATTCCTCCTTCAACCTCCCCATAGGTCTTGCAGCCCACTGCTTTGATGCTACTGGTGCCAGCTACTTCAGTACTGATGGTTGATCTCACCTTGGTACCAGAACCTACTTTGTGGTCTTGGCTCCATTGGAACTATCGCACCCATGGGGCTGAGATTTGGCTGCAGGCTCCGAGATCCCTGGATCGGCTCTGATTTTTTTCCTTGGCGCCGTCTATGGCTCTTGGTTCTCTGGTAGTTAGAAGTCATCTCCCGGGTCCTACTCTGGATAGCGGCTCATCGGAGTGGGTTGTGTCCCCCTGTTCCGAGGTTGTCTTCCTTGGTTCCAGGCTCCCATCCCTCTGCGGGCGGGCCTGCTTTCCAGATTATGGAGAGAGCTCTAGCCCCAGCAGGCTCTCAGTTGATACCATCCCCATCAGAGTGCCATATTTTTGTTCCCTCTGGTTTGCAGCTGCCACAATCTGCTACATCGGAACAGTGGGCACAAGAGCAACAAGATACCCTTGTTTAGAGTCTCCTCTCTTTGGAATCCTTCTCAGATCTTCCTCCTGAGGAGTCCCCCCATAAGAGAACGTGCAAGAGGAAGCACTTAGATTGTCCAGAAGGATCAGTCACTGAGCATACAGATTATGATGAAGGGGAAGGGTCCCCATGATCACCCCCTAAAGATGTCTTCTTTGGAGACATCCTGGAAATTTTAAAACAGAGGGGTGATTGGATGTCCTTAAATCCATCCTCCCAGGAATCTGTTTTCTTGGAGGCTTGTTGTGCCTGGCTATCTACTTCTTGGGTGACCCTGCCTGCTGATGAACTAATCAAACTCGTCATGCAGCGTGTGTGGAAGGCTTCTGACACTATAGAACCAATTCCCTGGAGACCAGACAAAATTCATTCAGCCCCTGAGGATCAGCCCCATTGCTCGAAGGGTCTAGCAGTGGATGCCATGGTAGTGGTGGTGGTACCCACAAAAAAGGAACTTGCCGAGGAGAGTTCAACTGTCCATCCTCCAAACTGAAAGTCTCAGATGATGGACAGATTTGGGAAGTGGGTGTTTGCTTCAGCGACCTTCTTTATTCGGTCCTTGAACTTTTGGCACACTTCACCTGACTCCAAAGGGATCTGATAACTAAGCTTTCAGATACCTTGACAAAAACAGTGTCTGACGAGGTCTGAGATAAGGTTGTCTCTCAGGTTGCCACCCTAAAGTCAGTCTCTAATTCGCTTATGCGGCTTATTGCACATACAGCCAAAGGGACATCTAGAGCAGAGGGTACAGGCATTGTCATTAGGCGCCAACACCTGGATGCACTTCTGTGATTTTGCGGACCTCTTCAAGTCTTCCTTTGTCAATTCCTCTGTGAATGCCACTTCATTGTTTGGCCCAAAAGTCAGAGACACATTAGCCAGGTGTGAGAAGGACGGGAAGACCCTTTCTGCTGTGGGCGTGCATGTTTCCACTCCTCAATGACCTTACTTCACAGATCAGAGGAGTGGAAAGATGTAGTTCAAGAAGACCCAAGGGCCTTTTCGGGACACATGTGGTGAGTATTTCCCCCGGGGTAGAGGGGGAAACTCTTCTGGAAGACACCCCTACAGTGAAAGGGGGGGGCCCCATGCAGTCAGCATTCCAGGGATTCCTTTTCTGGACAACCCTACTAGCGCTCCTTAGCGGTGGCCCGATTGCTTACCTCTGGAAGCAGTCAGGAAGATTTTCTCGTCACTATGCAGCCTGGCACTCTATAACATCAGATTCCTGGGTGCAGACGATAATTACCAGAGGTTCACATTCTATTCAATCTTTTCCCAAACCACAAAGGCAAAATCCTGATGTTCCACCCAGTCAGAGGGATATAGCAGCACTAGAGATTCAAAAGCTGCTTCAAAAAAGAGTCATCCAGACAGTCCCACCAGACCAGATAAGATCCGTTTTTTACTCAAGATTCTTTTTAGTGCCAAAAAAAACAGGGGACTAGAGACCAATCTTAGACCTCAGCATGTTGAACAAGTTTGTGCAACAGACAAAATTCTGGATGGTCATGGTTCAGTCTGTCCTTTCGTTTCTGGAGAAAGATGATTGGATGTGCTCTATAGATCTTCAGGATGCGTATTACCACATAAAGATGGACAAATGCTCCAGAAGGTATCTCCGCTTCTGGCTAGGAATGTCATTACCAATTTCGAGCACTGTCCTTTGGTGAACATCTTGGGGGCTGTGGTGAGACCAAATGCATGACAGTTGTAGCAGCTCACTTGAGGCTACAGGGATTCCATGTGTTTCCATATCTGGACGACTGGATTCTCACCTCCCCCACCAGGCATATACTGCTTTGCACTATAGACTCCATTCTACACCTTGCCAAGTTTGTAGACATTTCAATCAACAAAGAAAACTCACAATTATCTCCCACACAGGATCTAGAATTCATCAGAGCAAAACTAAATACAAAATCCTGAGTGGCCTCCCTTCCTCATCACAGATTGTTAAAGTTGAGGTTGCAACTTCAAGTGATACTCTTTCAAGACAATGTTTCTGCTTGTCTAGTTCTACAAGTTCTTGTGTCCATGGCAGCAACAATCATTTTAGTCCCCCTGGCGAGTTACCACATGAGGCTGCTTCAATGGCTCCTGGTGTCACAATGATCACTGGTAACTCACCCCATGTCTCATCCAATCCTAATAATGAACTGCTGCAAGTAGGATTTATCTTGGTGAATGAAGCCAGAAGAGAATTTATGGAGTTGTCCCTTCTACCCCTCTCAGCCCAAGGCCATAGTGACCACGGATGCTTCCCTGATAGGGTGGGAGGGGGGCATTTTCAGGGGAAAGACCGTCCAAGGGGCTTGATCCCCTCAAGAGACCAAGCTGCACATCAGTATACTAGAACTAAGGACAGTGCTTTTAGCATTGTAAGCATTCCAGTCTGCCCTTCCTTCAGGAACAATTGCTATCCAGTCAGACAACATGTCAGTGATCTGGTACATACACAAACAGGGCCTACCCTCTATGTCTATGTCGGGAAGCTCTAAGAGTTTGGCAGTGGGCAATTGCCTCCAACCATTTTTTAATAGCAATGTATATTCTGGGGAATTCCAACATGATTGAGGACAAGCTAAACAGGTGTATCCTTCTACCTCATGAGTGGTCTCTCAATCCCAATGTAGCGACGAGAATCTTTTATCAATGGGGTCAGCCTTGCTGTGAACTGTTTGCCTCTCGTAGAAACTGCAAATGCAGCAGTTACTTTGGCCTTGTCCCCCCTTGAGGGGAGTTCCCGAGAGATGCACTTCTCCACGATTGGCCCCTGGGACTTCCATATGCCTTCCCATCAGTCCCTCTAATTCTCCAATTTCTGAAGAAAGCCCAGCGGTTGAGAAGCAAAGTGATTCTCATTGCACCTTATTAGCCCTGTCAAGTCTGGTTTTCCTTTCTCTGGCCTCACTTGGTTCACTGCCTGTGGACTCTGGATCCAACTCTGGATCTATTATCTCATTCTCAGGGCTTGGTCCATCCCAACCTTCAACATCTCAAGCTGACAGCTTGTTTTTTCCACTTCCAATAATTGCCGGGCAAAACAATTTGTCCTCCCCAGTGCAAAGGATACTTTTGGCTTCTCATAAACTATTTGGTCATATGAAAACAGGTTTGATCCTTTCTCGGCTCCGGTCGATAAGGTCTTGGAATACTTAGCCACTTTATTTCAACTGGAAGCCTCAACTTCTACCATTAGAGTTCATTTAGCTGACATTTTGAATTTCCGTAATGGATTTGATGATTGTTCATTGACGACTCACCATCTTTGCAAAATCTTTCTTAAGGGTGCTCTACATTTGAAGACACCTTTCAAAGTTCCTATAGTGTCTTGGGGTTTATCCTTGGTCTTGAAATGCCTAGTTCGTCAGTCCTTTGAGCCAGCAATGACCTGTGACCTCAAGTTTTTATCTGGAAGACCCTCTTCCTAGTAGCTATCATGTCTGCTAGGAAAATTTCAGAGTTACAGGCTCTATGTGTGAAGCATCCATATATCATTTTCCACAAAGAAGGAATATTGCTCAGAACTAATCTCTCTTTCTTTCCTAAAGTGGTCTCAGAGTCCAATATCAACCAGACCATAGACTCACCAGTCTTCTTTCCAAATTTTTCAAACAAAGGAGAGTACTGCTTGCATTTGTTGGACATCCACAGAGAATTATGTTTTTACTTGGACAGAATAAAATCTTCTAGAAAATCAGACCGACTATTTATTTATATCCTTTTCAGGTACCAGGTTGGGCAAACCAGTTTCAAAGGTCACCTTGTCAAAATGGTTAAGACACTGTATTACATTTATATACAGTCAGAATAAACTTGACCTACAAACAAAAGTTAGACCTCATTCGACAAAATCTGTTTCCACTTCAGCGGTCTTACATTCCAGAGCTTATATGGAAGACATATGCGCAGTTGCAACTTGGGCTACACAATATACCATTATCACTCATTACAAATTAGACACAGTCTCCTGGGGAAGAGCATCCTTTGGCTCTATGGCACCAAGGAATATCCTTCCTTAGGGCCATCCGGGATCTAAAGTAGCGGGGAACTCTGCCCCAACAGTCAGAAAAGACTGACGATTAGCAAATCAGATAAAGAAGTTATGATCTGATGTTGTTAATCTTCATTCATTCCTTACTGATGGGTGTCGGTTCTGTCCTCGGAACTGAGTCGGCCTCAAAACAAGCTTGTGCCAGCCAAAACCTCTTGAGCTAAGCTTTACCCATAGTTTCCCTGTCCCTGTTACCTCAGATCTCATTTGTCACGTAGTTATCAAGATGTGTCAAGCCAGCACTCAGCTAAGTGATTAGAAGTTTTCTATTAAAAATTTCCTTTGATAGTTCTTTAATACTAATTTTTATTATATATTACTTTACTTGTTAGTCGCTAGTTTACATATCTGCTTTAGTGCTGCTACAGGCCCTTCCCTATACCCTCTGAGGTAATTCCTTAATACCATTGCTGGTATTTCCCACCCCCACAAGCTTTTTTTTTTCTCTTCTTTCCTCATTTATCTGTTTACAAAAAAAAAAAAAGAGAGTTTAGACCTTTCTTCCTTTCTCTGTTGGTTATTTTTCAGAGTGTATATTAATCTATTTAGTGTCCGTTATTTTTTGGATTGTCCTTCGCCGCTATGTCAGAAAAGAAAGAAAGAACTGGATTTAAACAGTGCGACCAAGTGTGGTCACAAATTGCTGAATTTGGATGCCCATACTTCTTGCGTCTACTGTCTGGGTGTTCCCCACTTATCTAAATATCCACCGTGTGAAATTTGTAAAGCGCTCAGCTCTCGCATGATTAACAACAGGAAAAACAAATATACTCAAGGACCTATTAAAAACTCCTTTTGCAAAGGTTATTTCTGGGTCAGAGGGTTCACCTCCACACAAGAAAGAACACAAATACAAGAGCCAGTCGGTTCCGTCCCCACCCCATGGCACTGACTCTAAGCCTTTGGAACCGAAGACCAAAATTCCAAAATTGACACCATCAACTTCAGCACCAGGGTCTCAACCCCCCTCCACAGTGCCATCCTCAGCTGCAGAACCAAAAGTACCTACCTCTGTACCGATGAAGACTACTGCACCGACTATGCCTATGATTACCACTTTAACTTCGATCTCCTGTTTGGCACCAAAGATAGTTTACCCTACATCAATCACTCCCCCCAAGCATCTTACTGGTCCTGAGACCACGTTGTCGAAAGGAAAAACTACTGCTCAGACCCGATACTCCCTTACAGCAGATCCATTCCTTGGGCAACAATATAGCCCTGTCTTGGAACGGTCCGATTCTCTGTCGGGGGTATCAGTCTGCTCCTTTAGGAGCCTCTAGGAATTGGACATGGTGCAACTTATAAATCAGCTATTGACTGCCAGAAAGATTTCAATACCTTCCATAAATCCGCTCCCAGCCGGAGTCGGGAGCTTTTCTCCATGGACTCCTACATATTCTCCTCCTTTGACCTCCTTGCAGGTATCGAAGCACCCAACACTGACACCTATTTCGGTTCCCACCCATTCGGTTCGACTGGTGGACCTCACCGTGGTTCTGGAGCCGACCCTTTTGTCATCTACTCATTCAGAGCCATCCTCGAGATCCTGACTTGTCTGCTGGCACTGTGACCCCTACTATGGTGCCGATTTTTTTCTATGGCGCTGTCTACTACAGCTCCGCAAGTCTTGACAGCACCAAGTCTTCTTGGGGCTTCTTTCTTGGAAGTGGGATTGTCAGAGCCGGGTGTGACCCCGTTTCCGAGGTTGTCTCTCTCAGCTCTGGGCTCCCACTCCTCTTCAGACGGACCAGCTTTCCAAGTGATGGAGAGAGCCCTTGCCTCTGTAGGCAAACCGTCGGCGTTGGAGTACTATCTATATCCTTCCTATGAACTGCAGCTGACACACTCCACCACATTGGGACATTGAGCACAAGAGCCTCAAGATACACTACCACAGGGCAACCTCTCTTCGGAGTTCTCTTCAGAAGCCCCCTCTGAAGAGGTACCTTGTGAGAGATCGTGCAAGAGGAAGCACATGGACTCCCTGTGAAGAGTCCCTCACTGAAGATATGGACTGTGATGAAGGGGAGGGGTCCCCACAGTTGCCCCCATGAGGATATCTCCTTCGGAGAAATCTTAAAACAGCGGGAGGCTGGAAGCCCACCAACCCTTCCTCTGAGGAGTCTGTATTCTTGCAGGCTTTTTATGCTCGACCCTCTACTTCCTGGGTGACCCCGCCTGCAGATGAACTAGTCCAACTCATCGTGCATTGTGCAAGGAAGAGTCCTGATACTGTTGTACCAATCCTTCGGAGACCAGACAAAATGTTATCCCCGCCGGAAGAAAGTCCACATTGGTCCATAGGCCTACCAGTAGACACTATGGTGGTGGCGGTGGCCACTAAGAAAGAGCTCACCGAGGAGAGCCACACTGTCCACTCCCCAAACAGGGAGTCTTGGACGATGGACTGGTTAGAGAAGTGAGTGTTTCCCTCATCGACCTTTGCCATTCAGTCCTTGAATTACTTCCTGGACTTTACCAGGCTCCAGAGAGACCTAATCTCGGAACTCTCTGGACCTTTGGCAGGAGCAGTTTCTTACGAGGTGCACGACAAAGTTGCCTTGCAGCTTGCAACCCTGGAATCTATATCCAACTCGTTCATGCGGTTGATTTCTCACACTACCGAAGGGGCGGCTAAAGCTGTGGGTTCAGACATTGTAATGAGATGTCATGCCTGGATGCAGCTTTGTGACTTTATGGACCCTTTTAAGTCTTCCTTTTTTAACGCTCCAGTGGAAGCCTCTTCCCTCTTTAGCCCGAAAGTGATAGACACGTTAGCCAGGTGTGAAAAGGATGACAAGAACCTGTCTGCTGTGAGCGTATGTTATTCCATTCCCCCCAACAATCCTACACCAGGAATCAGAGGAGTGGAAAGATGTGGCACAAGAAATCCCAGGGTCCTTTCTGTGACACATGTGGCAAGTTTACCACCCCCCCCCGGGTTAGAGGAGGAACTCATCTGGAAGCCGCCCCCACAGAGGCAGAGGGGATACACGTAACCAGGGGTCCAGAGATTCTTTCTCTGGACAGCCCTACCAGCGCTCCTGAAGAGTGGCCCAATTTCTTTCCTCTGGAAGCAGTCGGGAGACGTTTCTCTCTTCACCACCCTGCCTGACAAACAATAACCACAGATTTGTGGGTGTAGACTATAATCGCCAGAGGTTACCACATACCTTTCAATATTTGCCCAAAGCCATTAAGGCACATTCCCGACATTCCACCCAGTCAAAGGGAAGCAGCAGCTGAAGATATATGAAAGCAGGTTCAAAAAAGAGTCATCCAAACAGTCCCACCAGACCAAATAGGATCCAGATTTTACTCAAGGTTCTTTTTAGTGCCAAAAAAGAGCGAACTGGAGACCGATTTTGAATCTCTGTCTTCTTAACAAATTTGTCAACCAAACAAAATTCTGGATGGTCACGATTCAGTCTATCCTACCCTTTCTGGAGAAAGATGATTGGATGTGCTCGATAGATCTTCAGGATGTGTATTATCACATAAAAATGGACAAACGCTCCAGAAGATTCCTGCCCTTCTGGCTGGGAGCCAATCATTACCAATTCAGGGTGTTGCCCTTTGGACTCTCTACAGCTCCCAGAGTGTTCACCAAATGCATGGCAGTGGTAACAGATCACATGAGACTGCAAGGATTCCGAGTGTTTCCTTACTTAGACAATTGGCTCTTTACCGCAAACACCAAGCGTCTACTGGTTGCAGCCTTACATTACACTCTAAAACTAGCAAATTATCTAGGAATCTCAGTAAACATGGAAAAATGCAAGCTGACTCCTTTTCAAACCCTGGGATTCATAGGAGCAACTTTCAATACTCAGTCTTGGTAGTCTCCCTTCCAGATCACATATTAGAAAGACTGAGGTCCGATCTCCGGGTGATACTCTCTCAAGACAAAGTTCTAGCTCAGGCTGTCCTTCAACTTCTAGGATCAATGGCAGCATCAATTACAATAGTTCCACTGGCGAGCCACATATGAGACATCTTTAATGGCTCCTACTCACACAGTGGTCCCCTTTGCATCATCCTATGTTCTTTCAGATCCGCTTAACAAACCGATGCAAATAAGATTTAATTTGGTGGATGAAGCCAGAAAAAGACCTATGGAGTCACCCTTTCTCCCCATCTCAGACCAAGGCCATAGTGAACATGGCCGCTTCCCTGATAGGGTGGAGGTGGGGCACTTCCAGGTAAAGATGGTCTAAGGCACTTGGTCATCCATGGCGGCCGACCAGCATATCAGTGTTCTAGTACTGAGGGCAGTGCTTCTAGCATTGCAAGCATTCCAATCTGTCCTCCCATCAGGGACAATTGCTATCCAGTCCGACAACATATCAGTGGTCTGGTACATCAACAAGCAAGGGGGAACCAAGTCCTACCCATTGTTTCGAAAGGCCATGAGAATTTGGCAATGGGCGACAGCTTCCAACCACTTTCTTATAGTAACGCACATTCCTGGGAATTCCAACATGATTGCAGACAAACTGAGCAGATGTATCTTCCTCCCTCACGCGTGGTCCTTCAATTCAACCATAGCGGCAAAGATCTTCAGCCACTGGGGCCAGCCTCTTTGTGACCTATTCGCCTCTCCAGCAAATCACAAATGCAGCAGCTACTTTGCCCTAATACTCCCAGAGGAGGAGGAGTCCCTGAGGGACACTCTAATACACAATTGGCCCACGGGACTTCTGTATGCTTTCCTTCCCCTTCCCCTGATCCTACAATTTCTAAAGAAGGCCCTTCAGTTGAGAAGCAGAGTAATCCTCATTGCACCCTACTTGCCCCGACAAGTTTGGTTTCCCTTCCTTTGGCCTCACCTAGTAAGCCAACCATGGATTCTGGATCCGACTCTGGAATTAATCTCGTACCTGCAGGGGTTGATACACCCAAACATATTCAGTCTCAAGCTGATAGCCTGGTTTCTCCACCTCCAGTAATTGCCAGGCAGAATAACCTTACCTCCCCAGTACGTAATATTCTTCTGGCTTCACACAAACCATCCGCCAGGAAAATCTGTCTTAGCAAGTAGAAGAGATTCCTTATTTGGTCCTGAGAGAGAACTAGACCCTTGCTCAGTTCCTGTTATTGTGGTTTTGGATTATTGTTAAGCCTTGTTCATTCAGGAGCAGTAGCCTCCACCATTCGAGTACATTTGGCTGCTATCTCAATCTCTTCATAATGGATTCCAAGACTCATCCTTAATGTCCCATCATCTCTGTAAAATCTTCTTGAAAGGGGTCTCGCATATCAGACCACCTTTCAAAGAACCGATTGAACCTTGGAGTTTAACACTAGTGCTGCAATCCCTAACATGATCACCCTTCGAACCTGCTGCCACTTGCGATATAAAGTTCTTATCCTGGAAATCCCTATTTTTAGTAGCCATCACCTCAGCAAGATGCATGTCCGAGCTTAAGGCTTTGTGCATAAAACGCCCTTACATGGTCTTTCATAAGGACAGAGTAATACTCTGGTCTAACCCTTCCTTTTTGCCCAAAGTTATTTCAGAATTGACATTTAACCAGACAATTGACCTACCAGTCTTTTTTCCAAACTTCTGAAATAAAGGAGAATACAGCCTTCATTTGCTGGATGTAGATAGACAATTGCGATTTTATCTGGACAGAACTAAATCAGTACGTAAATCAGACCAGTTTATTCAGGCCCTAAATTGGGAAACTCTGTGTCTAAAGTGACTTTCTCTAAGTGATTGGGAAATTGTATATGCTTAGTCTACCAACATAATAAAATTCCTCTTCCGAGCAAGGTCAAAGCGCACACAACCAGATCAGTGGTGACTTCTGTTGCTTTTCATTCAAAGGCTTCAGTGGATGATATCTGTGCAGCTGCAACTTGGGCTACCCCTCTTACCTTTATCACTCATTACAGATTTAATTTGGTTTCCAGGGGGAGAGCATCCTTTGGTTCAATGGTATTCAGGAACATCCTTCCATAGGGCTTCCCAGGACATAAAGTAGCTAGGGACTCTGTCCCATCAGTAAGGAATGAATGAAGATTAACAAAATCAGATAAAGAAGTTATGTTCTTACCATAATTTTCCATCTGTGTTGTTCATCTTCATTCATTCATTATGTCCCACCTACCTTCCCCCCCTCCAAGGGGCTCCTGGAGGTTGGGATTTGGTCCAAATCCCAAATTAGGGGACCTGCTCAGAAAAAGCCTCTGCTTTAACACAGGCAAACTCGATCTAATGTAACAGGGAGAGGGGCACTATGGGTAAAGCTTAGCTCGAGAGTTTTTTGGCTGGCACGAGCTTGTTAAGGCCGACTCTGTTCCTAGGACAGAACCGACACCCATCAGTAATGAATGAATGAAGATGAACAACTCAGATGGAATGTTATGGTAAGAATATAACTTTTTCTTACCATAACATTCCATCTGTGTTGTCAATCTTAATTCATTCTTGACATCCCACCTCCTAGAGACTTCTGGAGGTTCGGAACTTGTCCTGGGGTTATTATAGGGTTGTTGCTCAGACAGAGCTTCCATATTTTCTTCATGATAGGCAAATCGATCTGAGGTAAAGGGAAGAGAGGCAATATGGGTAGCCTTAGCTTGAGAGATTTTGGCTGGCGCGAGCTTGATGTAATGGCCGAGAGGGTTCCGAGGGCTCAAAACCACCAACAGTCAAGAATGAATGAATATCAATAACACAGATGTTACGTTATGGTAAGAACATAACTTCTTTTTTTTTTGTCATTTCAGTGAGAAATTGAGTGTTTGTTTAAGGAGAGTATTTGGAAAGTATCATACGATGAACACAGTCTAGTCTTGTGATGAGCATGTGTAGGACCAGGACTGGTTAATATGTTGTTGACGCAGTGGTTTAAAACTATTGAGTTTGTCAGAGAGTTTTATATGTGTGGGGATACTGTTCCAGAATTTAGCAATATATTGGGATTAGAGCAGGTCTCCTGCAATATTATTTGACTTATTTATAAGTAATAAAAATGTGTTACTAGAGCAGAGGTTTCTTGCTGGACAGTAGGTCAGTAATAATTATGTAGTGCAGGGCATTTTTCTGGATGATGAATAAGTTTGTGTGCTATAGTTAGTTGTGAATATGTTAGGTAGTTGTGTAGTTTAAGCCAGTTTAGTTGCTTTAACATATGACAATGGTGGGTCCTGTGAGGGAGACTGGAGGCAAATTTTGCTATTTTAGTGTAGCAGGAGGCAAGTTTCTTTCTGTGAGTATTGTTTAAGTTTGCTAGGATAGGAGTGGCATATAAAAGGGTCGACAATAAAATAGTGGTGGCTAGAATTTTTCTTGCAGCATCTGTAAGGAATCCATTTATTCTATAAAGGGAGCCTAGTTTCTGGTATGTAGATTTAATGGTTTGCAATATATGTCATATTTGAGATTGTCATCTGTTATAATGCCTAGAAGTTTACTTGGAGTTAAAGTTTAAATGGCAGTATTATTTGCTGACTTTATGGTAAAAAGTTGCTTTTGATTTTGGCAACTTTTTGAGGTAAAAAGAATTAACTTAGTTTTCTTAGGGTTGAGTAGGAGGTTTGATTCTTTGAACCAGGTTTCTACAGAGGAGAAACATTTTTGGGTAATGTCTTAGCGCTTATTTATTATTGAGGCCGCACATATTAATGTTGAGTCATCTGCATACTGAACTAAACTAGCATGGTGAGTGAAGGTGTGGAGGTCATTAATAAATATATTAAATAGGAGAGGACCCAAGACAGAGCCCTGAGGGACACCTACCACAACTGTTTGAAAGAATGAGTAGGTTTGTTGCCATGTAACGGTTTGCTGCCTTCCAGATAGGTAACCAAGAAACAACAACAAGGAGTATTGTGAAAGTCCTGTTGAGGAGAGTTGAACGAGCAATTGCTGGTGTGAGACCTTTGTTTCTATGTTGGTTTATTATATTGGTAAAATGTAGAACAATAGTGGTGTTGTGCTGAGGCCTAAAGCTATGTTGTGTTTCTGAGAGCAGGTTATATGAGGTTAGGTAGTGCATCAGCTGCATATGGATGCATTGTTCTAATATTTAGGAGAGGGGGAGAATTGCCATTGGTCTGTAGTTATTAAACTTGTAGATGTGCTGCCTTTGTGCAGTGGCATGATGCAGGATTTTTTCCACAGTGAAGTGAAATATTTTTCTGCTATGGAACTATTAGTATGCACACAGGGGAGGCTATGAGTTCTGTGGCTATTTTTAGGTAGTCTGATTGTAGCTGGTCTACAGCTATGGAAGTAGGTTTTAGTTTAAGGATCAACTTCCTTGTGAGCGAGGTAGGTGCTGGACTAAAACTGAAAAGCTGTGGGTTGTTTTGATTGGACAGGGGTAGAGAGAGGGGGCAGATGTATTAGTGTCTAAGATGGATAATATTGATTGAATAATGTCGGAATTAAACTGTATGGGAATTGAGTCTGTCATATTGTCTGTTTTTGGAGACAGAGTGGTGGTCTTTCCAGGGTGGAATAGTTTATTTGGTGGTAACCAAAAATGTTTTGGGTTGTTTTTATGTTTGACTTGTAGGCTGGTGTAGTATCTTTGCTTATCCTGTTTAACATGGAGTTTTGAAAGGTTTCTAAGATGTCTAAATTGCTGGAAGGCATTTTGAGTTCTATTTTTATACCTGTCATGATTTTTTTTAGCCATGGTGAGAGGTTGAACTTTACTCTTTTATTGCATACTGGTGCTAGATTATTTAACATCTGTAAGAATATGTTTTAAAGTGCTCTGCAGCAGTATCTAGTGGCAGTGTTATAAGGGCATTCTACTTATATTGTTTTAGTGCTTCATTGAAAATAGCTTTGCTGAAAATGGTTGTATTTTGTATTTGATTATAGATAATTTGTTTTTCTAGGTTATAGTGAGTTCTAGTAGGATATGTTGGTGCATGGTCTCTTAACCTATCTGAGAGGCAGCCTACTTTTGTCAGTTTGTCTGGTTTGTTTGTAAGAATACAGTCTAATGTTAAGTGTCTCTCTGAAGTTTTATTAATTCTAGCAGGTGTGGTTATTAATTGTCTAAAGTTGAACCAGTTCATATATTCAGTGAGGGTAGTTGCCAGTTTGTATTTAAGTCTCCAAGTATTATAGTTTCATGGTTAATTTGTTGGGATATCCAATATAGGATGCATTTAGCAGTATCAGTGCTATTCCTTGATGGTATAAAAATCGCTGTTAAACTTATAGTTTTCCTATTGTTGATTTTAGGAGCATCATTAGAAATTCAGCAGTGTTAAATTTAGGTATTTCCTGTGGAAGTAAGGTGATGGTTGGGGAGTTTTTATAGATGATTTCTACACTACCTGCATGCTTCTTTTGCTTGTCATGCCAGAGCAATGATTTCATTATCCTTTATTTCTTTTAAACAGGTTTCAGTAGCTATGACTACATTAGGAGTGTATGTGGCAAGGCAGGCATGTATATCATGGACTTTATTGCATATACTTCTTAGGTTCATATTTAGTAAGGTGTGTTTAGGTTCTGTATTTTGCTGAGATGTATTAGTTGACTGGTTTATTTTGGGGATAGAAGTGATGGGTTTATGAAAAGTGGGACTTGGGTTAGGATGAGGATCTGTGCTAGTTTTTTAATTGATATTTTACCGAGTGGAGAGTGTGACCAGTTATATTTTGGTCTTGGTTTTGTATTTGATCATACATTTGGATACTTAGTTTTAAGATATTTATAGATAAATAAATCAGATATGGTTTATTTGCAGAGATACTGTGTTATGGAGAAAGGCGGGCTGGGTAGATGTTGATATTCTTTCTGAGTTGTTTAAAGTTCCAAGTATTTGAAGAAGATGGATTTGATAATTGGTATTGAAGGCAGTAGAGTAATGAGAAATAGTAAAATAATCTGAATTAGGAGCATATTATTTAACTTGGGTTTTATCTTTGTTGTAAATTAGGATTGGAAAACATTAAGATGATACTGGGTTGATTGTACAGATGTCATTTGATAGTTATAAGGTGGCAAGGATTAAGACCGCTTGAGAGAGAATCTTGGTAAACAAGAGTGGGTATTACTATTAGGAGCAATTCTATTGATTATTTTCTTCTGGAGGGAACTGATGGTGTTGGTTTGAGGTATATATGGATGGTGCTATGGAAGTATAAATGCAGAGGAAGAGAGGCAGTGGGTGGGAACTGGGGGTAGGGGAGTGTAGTGAGCCTGACCATTAGAGGAGTTGAACAAAACAGCTTGAAAACTTGGAAAAGAGTAGAGAAAAAAAATCAGTGACAACTTAAACAGCCTCAAATCTGCTGAGAGAGATAAGTAAAAGGAACAATGCAGTTTAAAAGGTCTCTGAGCTAGTAGATGAAAATCTTGATTTTGTTGCTCTAAGACACAGTTTTAGTAGGAGAGTTGGTCTAATATCACCTTGACCTGACTAATGGTGATAACAGTAAAAATTCACGCTTGATTGTACAACTGCGTAATGTAAGGAGGTTTTTATGGACTTTGAAATGCAAAGTCCAAAGGCTATCCCAACCTCCACAAATCAGCAAAACAATGAAGAAAAAGTAACCCAGAATGCAGCACTGCAGCTCTGGAAAAATACTGGCTCAGAACTCAAAGTGGTTACACAAGAAGATAAACTTAAGGAAGAGAGTGGACTACTAAAACAATGAATAGAGCACAATTAAAGGCGAACGTACCAGTGGGACTACTGTGGTTTAAGAAAATGGCACTATTATAGTGGACAAAGTTATTTGTTGTATGCTGCCATAATGTTTATAATTTACATCAAAATATTGTCAACTGACTGGTGTTCCAACTGCAGACTTCACTGCTACATACATACATATATATCTATTTGCTTGCAGGGACACTTTTATAGCAAAATAAAAACACACTAAAGAGACAGTTGAGTGCATTGAGCCAATGTTCACTGTGCGCAAATACTAGCTCAGAGCTGAGAGAGGTTTAATAACTGTCTAGGGGAAGGAGAGATAAGAATGGAAGGAGGAAGATCAAGTGCGACTTCCTGGAAGGCATGTAGTTCCACTTAAGAAAGACAGGAGGATATAACTAATGAGAATAAACTAAAGACAGGAGGATATAACTAATGAGAATAAACTAAAGACAGGAGGATATAACTAATGAGAATAAACTAAAGACAGGAGGATATAACTAATGAGAATAAACTAATGAGAATAGCAAGTCTAAAAGAAGTGAAGAAAATATAAGAGAAAGCAATAGTTTGAGTAAAAGCATTACGAATAAATGGCAGTATCTGTTAGGAAATAGAGAATAAAAGCTGACCAGCAGGATGTCGGTAGAGGAGGGTTTAGAGACTATATAAGGCTATTGTTTACAAAATGGGACACTGAAGCACTTGTCTTTAGACTAGTCACCATGCATGGTAAAATGCATGCAGAAGACTGGATGCCCCTAACACTTACTGAAAGCACAAGGGCAGTTTGTCCTAAATCAACGATGGGTGGATTGAGTGGACTCACACTGTATATTGGATGAGCCTGCTGTGTGTATGCTTTAACGATGTTTCCAGTGAATCTGTTGAAAAAAAGAGGGAAAAATATGTATTCAAAGTTCAGCAGAAATCCAATTAAATTCCTATGGGATGAACTATATGTAATAAAAACACTGCCACTACTAAATGGACTGAAATTGTAAGTGGTTTCTTAATAAGTACAGAAATTAATTTCTGTAAAACTGTTGCTGTGATAGGGCCACTGGCTTACGACCTTAAACAATACATCCTCAGAAGGAAACAGTACTATTTTGTTAACACCCTTACAGATTAAGGACATTAATCTTTCAAAAAGTAGCTGCGGTGGTGGTGCTGAGGTAGCGTTGTTGCCTCACAGTAAGACGTTGTCCTGTTCGATTCTCAGCTAAAGTGGCTTCTGTATGGAGACGTGTGAATGGGCGTACCTTTGTTGAAGGTTGTGCGTCAGAGCTGGAAACTCGGCACGTAAGAATCTACTGCCAATCATTAGCGGACCGGAGTTCCGCTGTGGCGACCCCTAACCGGGAAAAGCCAAAAGACACAACAAAAAAATCTTTCAAAAAGTAGTTCTTAGCATCAGAATAACAAAATAATATTGAAAATTTAAAGATAAAACTAGAAAAAATTAGCAAAAATAGCTTCAAACCTCACAAGCACTTTAAGTTGAACAAAACTTTTACTTACTTTAACTTACATTCCATCAAAGTCTTTTTGGCAATGAAGGGACTTGATAGTGAATTGAGATCTCTATAGTTAAGTTACTTTTCTAGCTTATTTAACACCAGTTGTAAAGAGTTAAGCAAATAAGTTTAATAATTAATAATAATAATAATAATAATAATAATACGTAGTAATTATAATTTTTAATTTCTCAAAAAATTTAGATATTGGTGATAACATAGACAACTATGATTGGTTCACAGATCATAATTCACTTATGTGTTTGCGACATGGGTGCCAAGAAATTCACCTTGAGGGCGAAGCTTGAGAGGTGACTCATGGCATCCATGACAGGAGCACATAATTTAGGGTTATGATCAGAGATCTAAACATAATTCTTTGTAGTGCATGGAGCTTTATGTGCTCCATATAATAGTAGTTACAGGAAAAAAATGCTAAGTTTTTTCTGGCCTTAGTGAGCACTGTCAGAAAGGCAGTGTAACACGCAGTCTCCTTAAGTTTACACTCCCATTCCATACCTAGCAAAGATGCCAAACCCAAACGATATATAAAACAAAAATCTTCAAAGTAGCATCCACAGAAGTCACTCCAGTCAAGGAAATATTTATTTAGCAGTTTTGTCCAAAGACTTCATCAGAATAAAATGACAAAATGTCAACCAAACTTACATACTGTTCTACACACTCAATTAAACAATTAATTGAACAATCAAACAATTTAAATCTCAAAACATCAGCAAAGCAACATTACACAATATAATACATATACTTATTAAAAAGCACTTAATACAAATGCTGTCATTGATTCCAGGATTCTTATCTGCTTGTAGCCTTAGCTGCCAAAAAGTTTACCTCCTCAAAAGTAATGTTTTATAATCACCACCCCATACATCCCTAAGGACTGAGTCTAACAGAAAAATGTAATTGTTTGAAATCTACACATACAGTACAATGTTTATGAGTATTTTTGATTTCATGGTGTTTAATATTGTACAGATGTTCCTTTACTCTCACTTTTAATTTTCTTGTAGACATAACCTATGTAAAAAGACTGGCAACTAGAGCAGAATGCAATATAAATAATTCCAGAAGAATCAATAATGTGCTTATTAATGTGCTGACAAAATACTGAAGTATCCTGCAAAATAAAAGAGCACGTATTACAAAAACCACATTTATCCATGCTAGAATATTTGTTGGTCTCAGCAGTTAAGGCTATATTATTGTCTGTTTCTAAATATTGTTTTATAGACTTAGCCTTCTTATCTACAAACCTACGTTCATTACCTACCAATTTAATAATTTTCCAATCAGCCTTAAAAATGTTCCAGTTCTGAATGAGAGTATATCTAATATCTGAATCATCTGCAGTCATGCACAGACAAAATTGTTAGTATAACCTTTATCTGTCTTAATATTAGAAACAGTGGAATTAGCACCCCTGTTCTCATTAGGCATGCCAACAGACAATACAGGTGGAAACCTGTCATTCCTTTTTCTACAATTGTAAATGGAACAGGCTTAAGAACATTATAACTATAACCCCATGTCCATAAAAAATGCTATTATTTCATGCCTTGCATCCAAAAAATCTCCTGATTAGTAGTCAGCCTTGAGGCCCTGATCATCTACTCACTAGGTATATTTTTCTCCATGTATGGTGGGTGTACACTGCAAAATTAAACAAAACATTCCTTCCTATAAATATTACTAGAAAAAGTATTATTACTTTAGCTCCATTGTGTGGCAACATCCAAAAATGTACATCAGTGCCTAAACAGCCTAATTTAAAAATCTAAAAACCCAGTAATATCATTAATATTTGAAACAAACACAGTAATAGCATCTAATTTAGCATCAGTAATAAAAAATAAATAATCTACAAATCTATATTATTTAATTATATGTGTTTTAAAGAAAGGCATATTAAACAAATATTTCGTCTCCCACCACCCCATGACAGTATTGGAGAAGGAGGGGGCCACTGTCATCCCCATCACAACCCCTCTTTTTGGTGGTAAATCTGACCATTAAACATGAAGAAATTATTTTCAAGCATAACTTCCATAAGTTCACAAATTGTACTTATCATATCATTACTATAGGAGCTAAATTTTGTAAGATACAGTCTCAGAAAATCACCACCTTCTACTTATGGTATGCACTATATAAAGACTTCACATCCAAGGTGAACATATTAAAATCTACTTTGTCAATATTTAACCTGTGCAAACCATCCAAAAAATACCATGTGTCTCTTGTATAACTATTAAGTTTATAGACAAGGGTATTTAAAACATAATCTAAGAAGACATAGAGGTGTTCAATGACACTGTCTTTAGCAGACACAATAGGCCTGAAAGGCAAAGGGTATGTCCCACTGTGAAGTTTAAGAATCCCAAACAAAATAGCCAGCCTGGGATGTTCAACAAATAAGAATTGAAATACTTCATAAGTGATAGAACAATTGCAAAGTAAATCCAGCAATATTTTATGTATGTACCAATATCTTTTTTTTTAACAAAATACAAAGTAACCTTCTCATATTCCTAAACATTATTCAACATTTCTTCAGTCTCCGTAACATAATCAGACTGATGCATTACAATGAGGCCACTACCTTTGTCAGCTTTCATGAAGCGCAAATCAAACATTTTAGACAATTCAAACAAGGCCTTTTTTCTTCTGGCAGTTTAAATTGTAATATTTAGTCACAGACTGACTTTGAAATGTACATAAAATATCCTTCTCACATAAATCATAAAATAACCCCACCGAAGCTGGTAATGAGGGATTAAATGTGCCCTTTTTTTTAAAAGGGCAAATAACAAAGTCAGCAGTCATGAAACAAACAAGGCAAACTTAATTTCCTGCAAAATAACTTCAAGTCTACTAATGTTTGATTTAAATTTGGTCTACATGAAGGTACAAAAGACAAACCTTTCTTAAGAACTGCAATTTGTTCAGTATTAAACTGCTCCTGAGGAAAATTATAAATATTATCAGCTTAGTACAATGTCCGGAAAATAAAACAGAAGTTGCAGAAACACTTGTCTTCAGTGGCTCCAGCTTAAAAGTATTAGATCTATTCTTATTCAGAATTGGAACATTTTTAAGGCTTATTGGAATATTATTAAATTAGTAGGTAGTGAACCTAAGTTTGTAGATAAGAAGGCTAAGTCTATAAAACAATATTTAGAAACAGACAACACTATAGCCTTGACTGCTGAGACTGACAGAAATCCTGGCATGTGTAAATGTGTTTTTTTTTTGTAATATGGGCTCTTTTATTTTGCAGGGTTCTTCAGTATTTTTGTCTCACATTAATAAGCACATTATAAGAAAGTTATTTTAATAGTGATCCCTTTGGTATTATTTATATGGCAATCTACTTTAACTGCCATTCTTTTTATATAGGTATGTCTAGAAAAAAATTAAAACTGAGAATAAGGGAACATCGGTGTAGTATTAAACACTGTAAAATCGTCATTGCTCTTTATAAACATTCTACTGTATGTCTAGATTTCAAACAATTACATTTTTTTGTGTTGGACTCAGTCCCTAGGGATGTATGGGGTGGTGATTATAAAACATTTCTTTTGAGTAGATAAACTTTTTGGCAGTTTAGGCTACAAGCAGATAAGCATCCTGGAATCAATGATAGCATTTGTATTAAGTACTTTTTATAAGTATATCTGTTACATTGTGTAATGCTGCTTTAAAAGTTGCTTTGCTGAAGTTTTTAGATTTTAATTGTTTGTTCAATTTATTGTTTGAGTGTGTAGAACAGTATATAAGGTTAACTGACGTTTTGTCATTTTTATTCTGATGAAGTCTTTGGACGAAAGTGGTAGATAAATATTTCTTTGACTGGAGTGCCTTCTGTGAATGTTATTTTGTGCACCTTCCATACCTCCTGACTTTCCAGATTTTCACAGAATGTCCAGATTTTTGCCTCATTTGTTTGATCTGTTCCTTATAAATTACAATTCATGGAGGATCGAAATCACTGAATAGTGACATACATATGAGTTTCAGAGTTTATATCCTTCAGAGAAAATGCAGGTGAACATACTCTGTTATTCTTGCTGCTTTCTTAGTTTGTAAAAGGAAAACACCTTAGTGTGAACAGCCAGAATCAAATATTTTATTCTGCCACTGTCATTAACTGGTCACTACTCTCAGATTTTACTGCCTAGTGTGGGATCCAACCTTAATAACTTTAGCAGTGGAGTGTTTAACATTTTTTAAGGTTGGGTCTCATGCCAGCCACTCCACTTAACTAGTTTGTCTTTTTCTGAATATCGGAGCATAATCACCATGCTCTCTGCACTACAGTGCAATTAGGTGATATGTTTTACCACACTGTCAGTCTTAATTTTGCGTAAACTGGCACAATTGTTGCAGTTTTTACCCTTCAGGAAATTAATTCTGCATAAAAGGAAAATTTAACAATGGATAATTGTTCAAACCAGGTGATTCAGACTAAGTTCAATAAATCTTAAAACGACCACATGCAGAAATGATGTAAAGAATATTTGTGTGTGTGTGTGTGTGTGTGTGTGTGTGTGTGTGTGTGTGTGTGTGTGTATATCTATATCTAGCTATCTATCTATATATATATATATATATATATATATATATATATATATATATATGGTTCCACTTCTAACCATCGAAATTTCAAAACATCGAAATTCTGATAATCGAGACCAGAACATCGAAGGTTGCAAGTGTAACCAAAAAAAAGAAAAAGAAATGTTAACAATTGCCCCCCACACTCCGAGACCGCACTACAGTGGAGTAAAGGGAAATCTCCCATTTAGCGCTACATCCAGAAGCGCTAAACAGGAGATTTTCCGTACCCTATCTGTAGTGCCATCACACAGATGGCACATAGACACACACAGTACGCAGGGCACCATGGTGCCCTGCAAAAATACAAACATTCTCCCAGCTACACTTACCTTTTTCTTCCTCTTCAAACCTTCGATGTTTTCAAACTCGATGTTCTGGTCTCGATGATCTGACCTTCGATGTTTTAAATGTTCGATAGTTTGAAGGGGAACCGTGTGTGTGTGTGTGTGTATATATATGTGTGTGTATATATATATATATATATATATATATATATATATATATATATGTATATATATATATATATACTTATTTATACATGCCTGCCTCAGGAAGAAGAGAGACTAGAAATCAGTCATATTAATGTAACCAGTTTATTTTATCACCTGCCCCTTTCTACATGTTTTCTAAAATATGTGTTAAATTCAACTGCTGCCTCATGTAAATATTTTACTTCTTTCCCCTGTACAGTATTCATCATAGTAGTAAATGTATTTTCATTACATTTAGCTGGCTGAACTGTTTCCATAGTCTCTAACTACATCTTTCACAGCTGCAGATCTCTTATACCTGTGGTAGTAGATGTTTCTGCTTAACATCTTGCAGAAGTTTTTAGTTTTCCTTCAACTTTCCTAATCATTTTCTGGTCTTGGCTTGTTGTATTTCCTAAACGTATGCTTCTTTATTTGAACCATCCTTTTAATTTCTTTGTCATAATGTTGTACTCATTTCCAAGTTAATTTTTATTTTTATATTTAATGTAAAGGAGATAGTATGTACATTAAAGATGAAATATTGGCATGAAAATTTGCAAACAAGGAGTTCAATATTACTTGCTGTGATTCAGCTTATTACACATGTGCTTCATTTAACTTTTTACAATAACTACCACATTCTGATAATAAACATTTCCTGTTTTCATCTGTAGTATTATGGGCACAGATAAATTCTTATTAACATCATCAAATAAAACATCACATTTCAGAATATTTATTTTAAAATCAATTGGAATCCATTATTTTAAATAAACATAACATAAAGGAGTATGATATGGTCACCAGCCGTAAACTGCTTATTATGTGTTTGAGACATGGACGCTAAAAAATTCACCTGGAGAATGAAGCTGTAGAGGTGAATCTTGTCATCCGTATCTGGAAGCATAATATTAAGTTATGATCGGAGAGCCAATCATAATTCTTTGCAGTGAATGGAGATTTACTTACTTCTTGTACTACGAGTTACAGAAAAATAAAATAAAACAAACAAACAAAAAAGTTAAGTGTTCTGCCAGCTTTGAAAGCTAGTAAAGCAGTAGAGAAGCACTGTCAAAAAAGAGAGCAGGAGGTAAACTAGGGGGCGTGGCCAAGGATGAACACAGGATAGCAGCAGATTTCTTCAGCTCCACCAATTTCATTACACTGACAGGAATTAATTACTTAAAAAATTAATTTTTGAAGTAATTTTCTTTCTAAATACGTTTGTTTTATATAGTTCTTGAACTATATCTAAAAAAGAAAGGAAATCTTAACAATATTCCTGTCAGAAATCACTGTGGAAATTTTCCTGTCAGTTTATCAGTCTGAAATGAGTTCCAGTAAGACAAATTCTCAAGACTCCAGCATCAAGAAAGAACTTCAGTCTCTGATAATTATAATCCAGCAACTTACTGATAAAATGGATAAAATGGATACTAAAATAGACACCTTCATAGAAAAAAGTACAAAACAAATAGACCTGTTACATACAGACCTGCAACAACAGAAGAACCAGATGACAGGCATAGAAGAAGCTATGAATGACATGGAAAATAGAATCCAAGAAGAGGAAATCAACATTGAGTTTCTGCTGAAACAAAATACACATTTACAAACAAAGCTGGATGACCTGGAAAATAGATGTAGGCGCAATAACATTAGGATTTTTGGACTGCCAGAAAATATTGAAGGTAACAATATTACTTCTTTTTAACAACTTGGCTCCCTAAAACTTTAGACTTACCAGAAGCATTCTCTTTTGGTATCGAAGAGCACATAGATCTATAGCTAATACTAACTCTAACAAAAATATCCTAGATCAGTTATAGTTAGATTTCTATCATCTTTTGATAAAGAGATGGTTCTTAAATCTGCTTGGGCTAAAGCTCCTGTTAAGATTAATGAGACAACTGTGCGTTTTGACAATGACTATTCTTCCATGGTAATAGCTAAAAGAAAAGTTTTCAGCCACTAATAAGGGAGCTTAAAAAGCACAGTTTAAAACATACCTTCTGTTTCCTGCCAAGCTTAAAATCTTCCTTCCTGATGGTCCTAAGGTTTTCGATGATTTAGACTCTGCTTTACTGTCTGTCAAAGAAAAAGGATTTTGGATAAAATAGAAGAAATGGAATGGGCTAGTTCTTCATTAAAGAGATTGGCAACTGAAGCTTCGTGGAAGACTTCAGAGAAGAAGAAGAGACTAAAAAACAAATGATTTGTTATATGTTTTTTCTCTCTCATCATTTTAGTTCATTATTAATCTTTTTGAATATAGTTCCTGCATTTCCAGAAAGCCACAAATATTTTGGAAAAGATTTAATCAAAGTTATTCTCTATGTGCAAAGAAATGTTTTGTTTCATAACCAGTCAAAATACCTGAAGATTTAATGGCAAGCTGTGATTCAATTTGTTTCTCTTTCTGAAAAGAAGTAAGGTTAGTAATTTGATACATTTTTTTATCTTTACCTTTTTTTTCCTTCTCCTTTTATTATTTTTTATGTTTAAACAATGACATTCTATTTAGATTATGTAGTGGGTAAAGGGTGGGGGAGGGCAGGGAGAGAACAGTAATGAAAATATCATTAATAGAATAATAACATATTTATTCCTTGTAAAAGTTTTTATAAGTTCTTCAAATGCTATTTCTAATTATACTTTCTTGATTATACTGCTTATGCCTGTTTGTAAATAATCTGTTATGTTTTAACTAATAATAAGCAGAACTAAATAAGAGTAAATAATATGTTTTATTTTTAACTCTATTAATATAAACAGTAAGTAACATTCCATTGTATATACTTCTTACAGCTTTCTCTTACATTTTTTTATTTCTGCCTCACTCCCTTTTATTTTCTACTCTCTTTTTCTTTTCTTTATTAATATATAGAAATGCTTTTGATTGTGTGGGCACAGTGAATAATAGGATTTGTATGAAAACTGAGTTGGGAGAAGAATGTTGAGTTTTATTGCTTGTTGGTAATTTTGGGCTTAATTTCACTTACATAGAGGCTGTAATGATCTGTGGAATACATTGTGAAGGTTTTGTCATGTTTAGATGCATTTACACTGCTAAATGAATGTTTGTCACTAGTTTTAATAAGTTTCCGCCAAAATGTTAAGAGAGACAATCTGAGATGTGGGCTGTCTCATGCACAGTGTTCATGAGTTACTTCAGAAGCTTCAGCTCACAGAATTCTCACAGAGAAACTGAAAGCAATTAGTATAACCTTTGACATAGTTATCACACTGACACACCACAGATTCAGGAAAATACTCTATTCATAAAATATGTCAATTATAATGTTTTGTTTCATAACCAGTCAAAATATCTGAAGATTTAATGGCAAGCTGTGATTCAATTTGTTTCTCTTTCTGAAAAGAAGTAAGAGGCTGTAATGGTCTGTGGAATACATTGTGAAGGTTTTGTCATGTTTACATGCATTTACACTACTAAATGAATGTTTGTCACTAGTTTTTAATAAGTTTCCCGCCAAAATGTTAAGAGAGACAATCTGAGATGTGGGCTGTCTCATGAACAGTGTCCATGAACTACTTCAAAAGCTTCAACTCACAGAATTCTCACAGAGAAACTGAAAGCAGTTAGTATAACCTTTGACATAGTTATCACACTGACACACCACAGATTCAGGAAAAATACTCTATTCATAAAATATGCCAGTTATAATGAGTCTAAATGATGTATTTTCTTGTAGTAAGTAAATGTCTTATTTTAGAAGGCATAGAAAATGAAACATTTATTTAAATGTTTTTGAAAATCTACTTAACAGCAGCATAATAATCTGTGTTAAAAATTTGTGTTCCAAACATATACTTTACTATAACTCATTTAATTCATCTGATTGACAAGCATAAATAATCTTATAACTCTATTCTGGAAGAAATGTCATGTGATATATTTTAAAGCAGTAGGTTAGCATGATTGTAAAATCTGGTTACTAAAATGTGTTTGCTGTGCATTATTTTGTATAAAGCAGACAGATTTATTCTAGGGACAGCAAGTAGGATAGTGCTCAACAAAGACACAACTCAGTGAGATCATATATATATATATATATGTGTGTGTGTGTGTGTGTGTGTGTGTGTATGTATGTGTATGTGTGTGTGTGAGTGTGATGGCTTTTTTTTATATAATAATGCAAGTGTTTCTGAGAATCTGCATAACTATCCAATATGATTTATAATAATTTCTATGAATACAATATTTTACTCTATTGACAAAATGAATGTTTGCCACAAGTTTTAATAAGTTTCCCGCCAAAATGTTAAGGGAGACAATCTGGGATGTGGGCTGTCTCATGCACAGTGTCCATGAACTACTTCAAAAGCTTCAACTCACAGAATTCTCACAGAGAAACTGAAAGCAGTTAGTATAACCTCTGACCTAGTTATCATACTGACACACCACAGATTCAGGAAAAATACTCTATTCATAAAATGTCAGTTATAATGAGTTTAAATGATGTAGGGCCAGATTCAGGAAGGCTTACATGGAGTTTAAGAGTAGTGTAAGCCTCCGTGTAAGCCTCCTGATTCAGCAACAGCCCAAATCTCCGTGTAAGAGACAGCTAACACGTCTCTTACACGGAGTGGGCGTGGAAATGCTCAATACCTCATTTGCAGCTCCAAGATATGCAAATGAGGTATGTGAGCGATCCACGAAGCCCAAACCAGTCCGTGTAACGGACGTGTTAGCTGCAGAAATGTACTCAGCTGACAACTGAGTACATTTCTGCAAAATTAAAAATGTCAGCTCCAAATAAAGGGTGCATTTGTTACAGTAAGCATGCCAATGGCCAAATATGTGGCCATTGGCATGAAAAAGTGTTGCAAAAAAGTTATATAACTTTTTTTTTTTCACGGATTTATGTGTTTAACTGTAGCGCACACCAGCATAAGCGGGTGCGCTACCTAAAACTGAAAACCGAAGCTTATAAGCCCACAATTGTGGGATTTATGTATTACATGAAATGTCAATGGAGGGACTTGCAGAGCAAAAACAATATGGCCTCCGTTTAGTGGTTGTCAAGGGGGGGAAGCTCCGTGTAAGATATGTAACTAAGCATTACTAGGCAATCCTATGTAAATGAGGGTTACAATACTGAATCACACTGCCACATAGGTAATGAGCACTTTCTGAGTAGTGTAAGAGTTAGAGAAGGGGGAGGAACAGAGTAAGAGGTAGGTGACATCATGGGGGGGAAGGATAGAAAGAAATGTACCAGATTGGAGGGCAATGTAAGGTAAGAGATGACAGACAGACATCAGGGAGGGAGGTGTGTCCCAACAGAACACTAGGAAAGTGAAGAAATTGAGGGCATACGCTATCCCTACACTCAAAGTTTCTTGATATACGTGCATGCGCGCGTGTGCGCACGTGTGAGGCAGGTTCTACATGTGGGAGCGTGTTGCAAACTGTTTACAACGGTTTGCGCGGGCGTGCATGTGTGTAAGGCAGTGTCTTGGCGTTTTAGCATGAATCAGCCTAGCTAACACCGTGTAAGGATGTGTGCGCGCGTTTAAGTGACTGTGAGCGTGTTTAAGCTGGTGTGCACATTGCTCTCCCTCAGGAAACAGAGAGGAAGCAGGAAACAACCAAAATACAGGGAAACTGCCAGGGAATACTGCTGGAGTTAATTGGTGGAAACAATTGGAAGCAGGCAATTACACAGGCAGACTAGAAACCCAACCCAGCACTTAAAACACAACAGAGAGCAGTGCAGGCTGTTTCTCACAAGAGATACTGCCAGAAACTAAGCTATCAGAATTGAAAACTGAAAAAAGCTGAACTCAGAGCAGAAATGCTAGGGGCTGCCATAGCTGTTATAATCAGACATAGGCGAATTGCTGAGGGTGGTGATAATGCAGATGCTGACAGACAACCCAGAGTGAGGAGAAGGAGAAGAGTATACAGGCCCAGGGTCACCTACCATGGGTTACATGAGCTGGAGATAGTAGAGCGCTATAGAGTGGACAGAGAGCTCCTGCAGCAGATTGTTGAGCTGTGCAGGCCACGCCTCACACACAGAACCAACAGAGGGGAACCCATCCCAGTGGAAACCAAGGTATGTGTTGGCCTAAGAATACTAGCAACAGGTACCTTCCAGAGACCAACTGGCGATATGATGGGGATATCACAGGCATCAGCCTCCAGGGTACTGCACCAGTTCCTGGATGCCATGTCACCACATGTCAGTGATCATATATATGTCCCTAATGACCGTGAGGTTGTGGCCAGCAATATCGTCTCTTCCAGCAAATAGCGGGATACCCTGAGGTGCTGGGTGCAATAGACTGCACGCACATACGCATCAAGGCACCAGCCGGTGAGCGGGGTAGAGTCTACATTAACCGCAAGGGATACCCCTCCATCAACTGCCAGGTCGTGTGTGATGCCCAGGGCATAATAATGAATGTGTGTGCTGGCTGCCCTGGGAGCTACCACGATTCCCACATCTGGCATCTGGCGCAGCTGTACCAATCATTTGCCAATGGGGACTTCCCACACGGACACCTAGTGGGGATGCTGGTTATGCACTTGAGCCGTGGCTGATGACACCCATCAGAAATGCACACACACCCGAACAGGAACGCCATAATGAGGCACACGCACAAACACGTAATATCATAGGCGTGTGTTTGGGCTGCTCAAGTCATGGTTCCGGTGTCTGGACACGTCTGGTGGAGCTTTGCAGTACACACCAACTACATGTACCCAAATGATCATGATATGTGCTATGCTACATAATATGATCCTGCGGAAACAGCTGCAGCAGGACCAGCACAGGGCTGGGCCAAACATCCCCACCATTGCCAAGGCCACCACAGGCAGGGGTGACTTGGAGGAGGAACAACCTGACCTTGTCCCAGTAGGCAGAAGGAGGCGTGCCCAGTATGCCCTGGCCTTGGCAAAGAGGCAACGCATAGCACATATGCTTGGTCAGTAGGAACACTGGGACTGATACCCGCTCTGACTCACTCATACAGTAACAGGGATGCCTAACATGACACAACCTGCTTCCAAACGTACAGGGAGTGTAGTATGTGCATCCGACAGAGGCAGCCCTGCAGCACCACCCGAGGCATGAATGCCATGTGTTAAGTAATGTAACACCATGTATCATATGCACACCTGAGGACCATGACTAACATCCAGCCTCACCAATCATAAACCACAAAAACACAAACCCACCTCATAGCTATCACAAGGGATAGGAACCTAGATGTAATGCTACCCAATGCCAAAGGTATAAACAGCAAGATGTGTGCAGTGTAAATGCACACAGTATAGGAATGCACATATCAGTGCTGTAATAGAAAACAGGGTCAAAGCGCACATCAGCACCCTGACACTACCAGGGTCACACCTCATACAGTGATGTACATGTGCAAAAACATGGAACAAGATACAAAATGAGGGTGACTACCAATAAATGGCATGGATAACCACACACCCCTGTTGTTACCACAACAAGAAGCAACATGCATTAGCCATGGTCAAACACCAATGGCTAAAACTGACTACTACTATATAGCTTGCTGCAGACCACTGTCCTAATAGCAGGAACTGCCCCAGGCCTATGTTCACAGGTTCACAGGTTCATACTAGGCTATCTGCCCTAGGGCATTTATAAGCCTAGACCAGAGTTCCGTGGAGTCTGCCGCCCCTTCACTCTGACGGATAATTTGCCCATTATATTGCTGTGCCTCTGACAAGCAGTGATACTGAGGTTATCCCTGGGGCATACCTGCAATCTCCCATCCATTGATTAAGATCTCACTTGAACAAAGCCAGTGAGGTACTCAGCCTCACATGTACCAGGATGTTGTTCCACAGCATAGGGACTCTCTGGTTGAAGAATCTGTCCCTCCAGCACATCCTATTAATATCTGTGTTGAGGTTTAAATCTCCTGCCACTGTAGTTCTGATGGATGTAGAGGTCTTGAGGTGAAGCGTGTACATTAACTCAGGTTTGGACATGGCCTTGGATGTCAGGCACAGGTCACCTCTGAGCAGACGGTAAGTCACGGAATCAAGCTGGAATTCCTTCAGTCGGGCAGCATAAGAAATATGTTTGAGACCCTTTCTCCTCCTGTCGAGGAATTTGTGGGCCCATCCAATTGCCATAGGTGTCGGGTCATATACATGCTGAATGGGGCATTGCACTCAATCAATGGTCCGATGAGTGAAGAGTACAGGGAACAATGACCTCCCTGGATCTAGATGTGAATCCCTGCATGATGAGGTGGGCAATGTAGAAGTTCTACCTAACTACCCTGGCAACGTGAGTGTCAAACAAAAGGTTACTGTCAACCTGGGTGCCCAGGTCCCTGATAACCTCCTGTGTGCTTAGAGGATTGCCACCTACATGGGAACTAGTGGTAACCTTGTTCTTCCCAAAGGGTATGGCTATGCATTGTTTAGTGTTTAATGTAAGGCCATGGCTCTGGCACCAGTTATCCGTGTCTATGACACCCTTCTGAAGGATGTCTGTGTCAGATGGGTGTCCAACTATGGTTCCCAGTTTGCAGTCATCTTCAAACTTTGTCAGCCATAATCCTGCTGTGTTTGCTTGTACTTCTGAAAAGTAGATGCTGAGCAATAGTGGGCCCAGGACTGAGCCCTGTGGGACACCACTTGTGACAGTTGTGGAGTGTGACATGGCACCAGCAAGTCTGAACCTGTCTGTTCTGTCACGTAGCCAGTTTGCAACCCATCTTGTGATGTATGGGTTCACATTTAAGCTGGTGATGTTTTCAATGATACCCGAGTGGGGTATTGTGTTGAAAGCCTTTGCCAGGTCAAGGTAGGCTGTGTGGAGTGCCTTGCCCTTGTCAATGGCCTTGGTGTCTGTTATGAAACAGTCAACCAAGTTTAAAAGGCATGATCTGCCCTCGACAAAGCCTAACTGGGTTGGATCTAATGTCTGCAAGTCCCCTATGTCCTCATCTATGACTTCCATTATGATCTTCTCCATAGCTTAGCAGACCCTGCTTGTCAAGCTGATGGGATGGTAGTTTCCGTGGTTGGTGGAGGCACCCCCATGTGAAGTGGGTCCACCATTGACATATGCCACTCCTTGGGAACATATCCTGAGTTGAGGCTAAGATCAAACAGCTGCCCTGACTGCGGGTTTAATTCTTGAGTGAGTTCATGGAGCACAAAACCAGGGACACCATCTGGTCCCATGGATGCTGCGTTCTTTCCCTTGGATAGAGCAGTTCCCACCTGAGCATTTGAGATGTTTGGGGGGCTACAATCCTCTTTCATACATATCTCTCCAGTTGTGGTGGAGGGGTGGGGGGAGAAATCTGCACTGAACCTGTCAGCCAGTATGTTGGCAATGTCTGTAGGTTCAGTGATATTTACAGCATTCTGAGCCTATTCTGAGCATATCTGGGAGTTTCCTCCCAGGTGTGTAAGATATGTATAAAAGGCCTCATGGTTGTCCTGTGAGTCCTTAGTGGGTTTACTCCCAATATTCGCCTTGGATGATTTCATGGGGGACTCAGTGTTTCACCTATATTGAGCAGGGGTGTCTACCCTTCCACGGATATCGCTCTATCTTGTAGTACCTCCTTCCTTGTGTTGTAGTGCTTGTTTATGGCTGAGGTCCACCACACTGGACGCTTGCCTCTGGTACAACGAGTCTGTGTTTTGTTTGGGATTGCCTCATCCATGCAGTCCTGAAGGTGCTGGTAGAAGGCAGTTGTAAGTGATACAGTGGCTTGGGTAATGGTGTCTGCTGGCTTGGGGGCTTTGAAAGAGACCACACCAGTCATTAGAAGTGTGTAGTCGGCTTCTGAGAAGTTCTGCACTGTGGTCTTTTCTATCTGGGGTGGGGTGGGATGTGGACTTCCACTGAGAGTAGGTTATGATCTGATCTCACCAATGATGGGTATACCTCTGGTGTTGAACATTGTGAGCCCATGTTTGTGATGATGAGATCTACTATGTTGTCTCCTCTTGTGGGGATGGTGACTAGTTCTTCCATGGCATGTGAGTGTATGAACTCTAGGAACCTGTGGGCTAGAGTGTTGGGGCTGTAGTACTGATCCCAGTCTATATTTGGATAGTTGGGATCACCCAGTGTGATGGTGTTTGCAGGTACATGTATCCCGCCACTGTTTTCATGAAAGCTCTGTGAGGTACCTGAGTTTCAGAGGATGGCCTGTAACATGCTACAAACTGCAGAGCAGTCTTGCCTATGGTTAATTGCACCGGATGGTGTCCAATGCATCGTGTGTTGCCACCAACCATGAGGTGAGGGTGTCCTTGATGAATATTGCTATTGCCACCCCTCATAGTGGTAATATGTGTACTGCATAGATACGAAATATTGTGCCTCTGACTTAGTAGTGACACATTATGACCACCTTACATAATTGAATAATGTGACTATGCCTCTGTCTAGTCTGTGCCCCTGTCCACATGCAGCTGTCCAGATGTCTCTTGAAGAGAGTCAGTGAGGTACTCTGTCTAACATGAACTGGGATACTCTGCTAGAGTTTGAGATGCCTCTGAGTTATGACTCTGTCCCTTCAGCATGTCCTATACATGTATGTGCTGAGGTTCAAATCTTTAGCTCCCATGTTTCTGGTGGATGTGGATTGCTTGCAGTGGAGCATGTCTACCAAATCCTGATTGGACATGGTCTTGTATGTCAGGCATAGGTCACCTGTACGTATGTGGTATGACACTGAAAAAAGCTTGTTTTTAGTTATTCTTGAAGTATATGACATGTGTTGTAGATCCCTGATCTTCATGGTAAGGTACTTGTGGGGTCTCTACAGCTGCTGCAAGTGCTGGTTGAGGTACATACCAAATGGGGCGTTGTATTCAAGCATGGGCCTGATAAGGGAGAAGTATAGTGGTACAATGACCTCCTATGGTCTGGATGGAATACCCTCCATGATAAGGTGGCCAAGATAGAAAGTCTGTCAAACAACTTTGGCAACATGGGTGTCAAATGAGATGTCACTATCTACATGTGTCCCCAGCTGTCTGATTTGTTACCTGTACTCATTGGGTTGCTGTCTATGTACAGATCTGTGGGTACTGTGTTCCTCCCAAAGGGGATGGCTACACATCAGTTGCAGTCAGTTTCAGGCCATGAGTCCAGCACCAGCTATCTGTCTGTGTGACGGCAGTCTGTAGGATGTGTGTGCTGGCTGATGTATTCACTATGGTGCCCAGGTTGCAGTCATCTGTAAACTTTGTCGGCCACAACCCTCCTATGTTTGCTTTCACATCTGAAAAGTAAATACCAAATAAGAGAGGTCCCAGGACACAACCTTGTGGGACACCACTTGTGACTGGCTTTGAACCTGACAAGGCACCTGCAATGTTGACATTATGGGTTCTGTTTCTGAGCCATTTTGCAACCTATGCTGTGACATATGGTGTTATATTTCAGCTGTTGAGCTTGTCTATGATGCCTGAGTGGGGTATTGTGTCAAAGGCCTTAGCCAAGCGCAGGTAGGTTGTGTGTACTGTGTAGCCCTCATCAACGGCTCTACTGACAGTTTCAAAGTAGTCAACTTGGTGCAAAACGCAGGATCTGCCCTGTACAAAGCTGAATTGGGTGGGATCAAGGGTCTGTAGGACACCAATGTCTCTGTGTGGAAGCTCCATAATGACCCTTCACAAAGCTTTGCAGACAAGGCTGTTTAAGCTTGTGTGGTGGTAGCTGCCAGGGTCTGTGGAGGCATCTCCTTTGTGGAGTGGGACCACTGTTGCCGTCCGCCAGTGTTCAGGTACAGATCCTGTAGCAAGGCTAAGGTTAAATAGCATCTGCATATACAGGTTTAGCTCCATCTGTAGTTCACATAGCATGCAACTGGGGATACCATCAGGTCCCATTGATGCTGTGTACTCGTCTTTGCTGACTGCGGCTCTCACATGGACATCCAGGATGACAGTGAGGTTACATACAGCTGTGATAACTATCATGTTTTGGGGGTGAGGGAGGGGTACATTGCACTGAACTGGTCTGCCAGGGTGTCACTAATATCTGTCAGGTCCCTGGAATATAAGTTGTTGTGTACCAAATCTGAGCATATATGAGGGTTCCCACCCAGGCGTCAGACATAACTGAAGAAAGCAGTGTGGTTACCTTCATCGTCTGTGGTGATTTATGTCCCCAAGTTGAACTTGGGTGTCTTTATGTGAGAATGTAGCTTTCTACTACTGCTGATCACAGCTGCCTTACATTCTGGAGATGTAGCTCTGTCTTGCATTAGTATCCTTCATCTGTTATACAGTTCGTTTATGGCTGGGGTCCACCAGACAGGCCACTTTCCCTTGGTGGTGAGGGTCTCATTCTCATTTGTGATTGCATGGTCCATGCTTACTCGGAGATGTCCGTAGAAAGTGTCTGTGCAGGAGTCACCATTGTGTGTTGTGGTTTCCACTGGCCCAGTGGGCTTAATGGATACCATCTCAGTCCGAAGAAGTGTGAAGTCAGCTTCTGAGCTGTTTGTCACTATACCCCTGGTATCATACTAGCACTGACACAGGTGTAGACAATTCCCCAGAATCCATCAAACAAAATGGACATGCAGGCTTACAGATGCCCTAGGGGGGTAGCCTAGTATGAACCCATTATGATACAGATTGTACAGGACACTACAGATAACCCCAAGGCTGTTGCAAATGATGGTAGTAAGCATGTTGTTGATTCCTGGATATGCTCCGGATCACACAGATATTACAAACAACATACCAGACACACACAGGTATGGCCAACATACATCCTGACATGTGCAGTGCAAAACCGCCCCCATAATGCCAAATACCTTCCCCAGCAGACTGCCGCCTCCCTGACATTATGTCACCCTTACCACAGAATACGTACCCAAAGAGCAGTGTACAACAACAGTGGGTGTTCTCAACAAAGGTGTCTGCTGAATGGATAGTAAAACAACCACCACAGAATCATGAGAGGTTTGGTCTGCACAGCTATGGAAAGGACCAGCATGTACCACAGACATAATGATATTGTGGATCTATTGACACCCGACCCTACCCAGTGTGGGTTTACAAAGTGCAGACCCCACCCCTAAACATGTGTGACTCAGTTGAAACAGTACTTGAAGTCAGTGATGAGGGCAATGTGGTCCACACAGTGTAGCTGGACCTTGCAAAGCCTTCTGTACAATACCCTATGTGTTCCGTATAGATTTGCTCACCAGCTGATATATACACCCCAATGTCATGAGAGGGGTTGCAAACCAGACCAACGACAGAACTGACATGGTCAGACATGCAGCAGCCATGTCAGACTACAAACCACATATAACAGGCATCCCACAAAGCTTGGTCCTGGGACCTTCACCATCTGGTATATATGCCCCATAGGTACAGGCCAACAAGTAAGGACTGTGCTGGAACATGTTTGTAGAGGACAACAAGCCGCCTGACATATCCGATACACCAGCTGACACAAGCATCCAATAAAAGGGCCACATAGAAACAGACAACTGGTGCCATAGCCATGTCAGCATGTTAAATGGTGAAAACAGTATAGTCAGCCTCTGTGGATATCCAGTAAGTGACCACCAATTCCCACATAGGTGTCGACCCATGACATACCTAACATGTAATGCCAGAATGGGGACACAAGGTGATAGATATCCTGCATTGGACAAAAATGTGGCTGTAGGGTTAACAGAAACAATCCGTATACCAACCTAATCATGAGGGTTATGACATCTAGCTAACGGGAGGTCATTGTGGTTTTGCAGTTATCTTTCAGCAGCATTACAAATGACCACAACAGCGCCTGTGGGGTGTACCTCAGCAGATACATTCAGCAACTGTAAAGTCCACAACAGTACCTCACCAGGAGTATCAAAGAGCTGGAACACATGTAATGTGTCGCCTGATTAAACAGAATTCAGCTCCACACACTGCCATGCTGGCCACCCAGACACAAGCTGTGCCTGATGTAGAAAGCCATGTCCAAGCTGGCAGCAATGCACATGCCGTACCTTGTACAATGTGAATGGCAGGGAGATATGCACATGAGGGACCTGAACCCCAGCACTGACATACATAGGACAAGCTGTACTGCATTATCCATAACACAGAAGCCAACCCACGCATGAGTAAACTACCAGTACAGGTTATCCATAGAGTCACTCATTGATTCTACTCAACAGGGATCCTAACGAGTGGATGGGAGATGGTAGGTATACCCTGGGTATCAATGTTGTGTCACAGGTAGACAGAGGCACAGTATACAAAACAAGACATATGTCATGTCAAACTGCACTTACGATGTGTTGATGGACAAACACACTATCCAATAAGCATTAGAAATGGCCTTGGGCACATCGGTAGTGTTTGCCAATGTACACCCATGTTGTGGAATACACTACTGATGTTGGATGAGGCCGTTGTAAGTAGTTCACATATGAACATAATGCAACATGGTCAGATAGGTTCATAGGTTCATAGGTTCATACTAGGCTATCTGCCCCAAGGCAGTTCTAAGCCTAGCCCAGAGTCTGGTTGCGTACGCCACCCCTTATATGGAAACAGTACTGTGCCCATTAGTTTGGCGTGCCTGTCTCCAGCGGTGACACAGTGGCGATCCCGGGTAAACCTATGATTTCCCATCCACAGGTCAGGATACCTCTTGAACAGAGCCAGCAAGGTGCTGTGACTCACATGGACCGTGATTGTATTCCACAGCATAGGGAGTCTCCGGTGATAAATCCACCCTCCAACATGTCCAATGTACATCCCTGCTATGGTGTAAGTCACTTGCACTAGTGGTTCAGGTGGATCTGACGATTTTGAGGTGGAGCATGTCCATTAATCCCTGGTTGGACATGCTTGCATGTCATGCACATGTCACCTGTAAGCAGACAGTATGTGACTGAATAGAGCTGTAGTGTCTTCAATCTGGCAGCATATGACAGATGTTGGAGACCCTTTATCCTTTTGTTGGGGACATTCAGGGTCTCTCCACTTGCTGCAGATGTCAGGTGAGATACATCCAGATAAGGCAGTGTACCAGATCACCGGTCCGATAAGTGAAGAGTACAGGGGAACAATGACCCACTAGATCTGGATGTGGATCCCTTCCTGATCATGTGGACAATGTAGAAGGTCCTACTAGCCACTTTAGCAATGTGAGTGTCATCAGAACAGTGACTGTCAACCTGGGTCCCCAGGTCCATGATAACCTCCTCTGTGCTTAGAGGATTGCCACCTATATGGTAGCTTGGGGTTACCTTGCTTTCCCTGAAGGGTATGACTACACATGTTTTGCAAGTTGACTTCAGGCCATGGCTCTGGCACCAGCTATCAGTGTCCGTGAGTCCCTTCTGAAGGATATCCGTGTCTGATGCACTGTCCACTATGGCACCCAGTGTGCAGTCATCTGCAAACTTTGTCAGCCAAAGTCCTCCCATGTTGGCCTGTACTTCTGAGAAGTAGATAACAAACAATAGGGGCCAAGGACTGAGCCCTGTGTGAGACCACATGTGACTGGCCTGGTGTCTGACATAGTGCCAGCAACTCTAACCCTGTGGGTCCTGTCCGTCAGACAGTTTGCAACCTGATCTTGTGACATATGGGTGTACATTTCTGTTGGTAGGGTTTCCTACAATACCTGAGTGGGGTATTGCGTTGAAAGTGTTTTCAAGGGCAAGGTAGGCTCTATGGACTGCCTTTCCCTCATCAATGGCCTTAGTTACTGTTTTGATAATGTCAACCAAGTACAAAAGGCATGACTTGCCCTTGATCAACACAAACTGGGACAGGTACAATGTCTGCATGTCCCCATATCTTTCTTTATGAGCTCCATTATGATCCTCTCCATAGCTTTGCAGACTACACTTGTTAAGCTTATGGGGCAGTAATTACCAGAGTCCATAGAGGCACTGCCTTTGTGCAGGCGTGCACAACTGGACCCTAAAGAGGCTGTTGTGCACAGTATGGAAATGTAAATCAGTGATAGGACTAAAGCCCAGGATACTGTCCACCACAGTGAAAGTACTGAACCACTACACTATACAGTACTACAGTGCTAGGTCAGTAGGAATGGATGTTAACAATTGTATGCAAAGTATCCCATGCAAAACCTGCAGGCACAGTATAATCCCTGTTGTGTTCACAGGAAGCATCTGGACAGTAACTACACAACATGTCACAGAACACACAACCTTAAACAGGAGTTACTTTTGGAGTTCACACTCATCCACAACTGTGATGGGCTGCATAGTTCAACATATGGAAAGCTCACACTGGGCATGCTCACACACTTTGATAAATGAGACATCATTCACACAACATGCCATGGGAAGGCTGAACTGGGCATGCTCACACACTTAGTTCAAATGTTCCTCTTAACAACTGTGAAAACACACCACAGGATGCACATTCCCCATTCCAAACAATGAAGATGTCAGCACCCTATAAGTAGATCAGTAGAAATGCTACCTCCCAGTAATCCGAATAGCGCTCTGCTAATGTGTCTGTCTCTAGTGTCATAACATAGTTAGGTAGGGGTTTGAATCCAGCAAGTGGCATGTGTGTGTGTGAATGGGGGTAAGTGTGTGTATAAGTGTGTATGAGAAGAACATCCCTTTTGGCAACTGTGGAAACACACCACAGGGAGCTCATTCCACTTTCTAAACACTGATGATGTCAGCACCCTATAAGTAGATCAACTGAAATGAAATCTCCCAGTAATGCGAATAGCGCGCTCTGCTAATACGTCCGTCTCTAGTGTCATAACATAGTTAGGTAGGGGTTTGAATCCAGCAAGTGGCATGTGTGTGTGTGAATGGGGGTAAGTGTGTGTATAAGTGTGTATGAGAAGAACATCCCTTTTGGCAACTGTGGAAACACACCACAGGGAGCTCATTCCACTTTCTAAACACTGATGATGTCAGCACCCTATAAGTAGATCAACTGAAATGAAATCTCCCAGTAATGCGAATAGCGCGCTCTGCTAATACGTCCGTCTCTAGTGTCATAACATAGTTAGGTAGGGGTTTGAATCCTGCAAAGGGAATGTATGTGTGTTAGTATGAGTGGGGTTTGTGTGTGTGCATAACGCTGTGGAGGGAAAGTGCCTTTTGCCAACTGGGAGAACACACTACAGGGTGCACATCCCTCTTCGTAAACACAGATGATGTCAGCACCCTCTAAGTACAGCATTGGAAAAGATTGCTCCTACTAATGCAAATAGCACACTCTGCTAATGTGTCTGCCTTTAGAGTCATAACACATCTAGGTAGGGGTTTGGATCTTGCAAATGGAAAGTATCGTTTTACTGTGGGTGGGGTTGGTGTGTGTGCACAATGGTGGGGGTGGGATGTCTCTTTTGCCAAATGGGGCTATGCACTGCAGGGTGCACATTTCCCTTAACAAACAGTGATGTTGACAGCACCCTGTACAAACAGAACAACAACACAGAAGGTGTTGGTACCAATGATGCATGTAAGGTTACACTTCAACTAATGTCCACAAAACAAAGTAGGATAAACAAATGCTCCTTTTACTCTATCCAAACAACATGGCAACAGACAACTGCCACTACTCAGTATAGTGCTACATGCTACTGTAACATGCAGATGTACCAGAATATACCTAGATAGTGTTTTGAAGCCTGAATGTGGCAAGTGTGTGGATGTGGGATGTTACTGTGTGTGCATTTCCGTATGGAAAACATGTTTGAGATATTGGCAATATTGTTGCAGACAGCTTAGGTGCAGATATCCCCCCCCATTCTCCTACACAAGTGGAATTAGTTATCACAGATGACTGTAACCTCCCTATCCTCTCACATGTCCAGGTGAGGGCCACCCTCAACATTGCAGGACACATAGCATCACTGTTACAGAATGGTATCCCTGGATGTGTGCTACATTCACCCCTGGAGGACATGGCACCACATTACAGACTAATACTACTCCCTGGCCATACTACAGGATGTGTACCTGAAGAGTGCCATACAGACACAGTGGTCCCACACCAATGAGGAGTAACCTCTACTGACCCTGGTATCTACTGCATCATATGCACAACTGGCCTTCTGTTCTAAGCTACGGAAGTTTCACGTATGGGCAACATGTACAGCAATATTACATATGTATATATTTCAGGACTATGCACACAAAACCTATCTCATGGACAGAGCTATAGATAGTGAACTATGATACATTTGGAGGTGTCACAGTAAACACAGTATTAACCTGCTACTTTGCATTACCTGTGTTTGTGGCAGCTGTTGCTGTGTCAGTGGTGCTTGCTTGCTGCTTGCTGTTTGCTACTCATGGTTTTGCTGCTGGCTGTCTGTATATTTTCTCTTCTCTCTCTGTCTCTCTCTCTCTCTTTCTCATTAGGTTTGTGCAATGACTGTATTGCATGAGTGGAGTGTGGGTACTGAATACTTTTGTAGGTATCTGCATAGGTCCATGTGATGGCCCCTGCACCAATTGTAAGGCAGCATTTGCTAATTGCATGCAGCCAGGTGTGTGTTGATTGCATGTCTCACTGTGATTTCAGGACACTGCTATAAAAGGTATGTGAGATAGGCGTTGCCCTTTCAGATTGTAGGGCGTGGACCATGCTGGTATGCTGTTGACAGTGTTCTGTGAGTGTGAAGGTTAGTATGGGAATCCAGTGATTTGGCCATTAAAACTTTACCTCACATGCTTTGGATGGTACATCTCCTATATTGCCTTTATACTAATTCCTACTATTGACTGTTATATTTATTTTAGCAGAGTGATTTTGTATGGCTGTCATGGCTTAGTGGTAGGTCATACAGACTAATGTTACCAAGGTCCTGGGTTCGAGACTGGCAGTGGGAATTTATTTTTGTCTCCAGACTTTCAAAATGAGTACAAGACCTGTCAATCAAAGTGCCATAAAGGCACTTTTAAGCACTTTAAACCAGGTCTGCACTCGTTAGCAGAAGGAGGCGTGTCCAGTATGACCTGGCCTTGGCAAAGAGGCAACGCATAGCACATATGCTTGGTCAGTAGGAACACTGGGACTGATACCTGCTCTGACTCACTCATACAGTAACAGGGATGCCTAACATGACACAACCTGCTTCCAAACGTACAGGGAGTGTAGTATGTGTATCCGACAGAGGTGGCCCTGCAGCACCACCTGAGGCATGAATGCCATGTGTTAAGTAATGTAATAACATGTACAATATGCACACCTGAGGACCCCAACTAACATCCATATCCACGCATATGACCCTGCGGAAACAGCTGCACGTCATACAGTGATGTACATGTGCAAAAACATGGAACAAGATACAAAATGAGGGTGACTAGCAATAAATAGCATGGATAACCACACACCCATGTTTGTACCACAACAAGAAGCAACATGGAATAGCCATGGTCAAAAACCAATGGCTAAAACCGACTACTACTATATAGCTTGCTGCAGACCACTGTCCTAATAGCAGGAACTGCCCCAGGCCTATGTCCATAGGTCCATAGGTTCATACTAGGCTATCTGCCCTAGGGCATTAATAAGCCTAGCCCAGAGAGTTTTGTGGCTTCTGCCACCCCTGCAAGTTGATGGATAATATGCCCATTATTTTGCTGTGCCTCTGTCAAGCAGTGATACTGAGGTTATCCCTGGGGTATACCTGCAATCTCCCATCCATTGGTCACGATCTCACTTGAACAAAGCCAGTGAGGTGCTCAGCCTCACATGTACCAGGATGTTGTTCCACAGCATATGGACTCTCTGGGTGAGGAATCTGTCCCTTCAGCACATCCTATTAATATCTGTGTTGAGGTTTAGGTCTCCTGCCCTTGTAGTTCTGATGGATGTAGAGGTCTTGAGGTGAAGCATGTTCATTAATCCTGGGTTGGACATAGCCTTGTATGTCAGGCACAGGTCACCTCTGAGCAGACAGTGGCGACTGAATACAGCTGGAATTCCTTCAGTCGGGCAGCATAAGAAATATGTTTGAGACCCTTTCACCTCCTGTCGAGGAATATGTGGGCCCATCCAATCTGAATGGGGCATTGTATGCAATCATTGGTCTGATGAGTGATGAGTACAGGGGAACAATGACCTCCCTTGATCTAGATGTGAATCACTGCATGATGAGGTGGCCAATGTAGAAGGCCTTCCAAACTACCCTGGCAATGTGAGTGTCAAACAAAAGGTCACTGTCAATCTGGGTGCCCAGGTCCCTGATAATGTACATTGTGCTTAGAGGATTGCCACCTAGATGGGAAGTAGTGGTAACCTTGTTCTTCCTGAAGGGTATGGCTATGCATTGTTTAGTGTGTAATGCAAGGCCATGGCTGTGGCACCAGTTAGCCGTCTCTATGAGACCCTTCTGAAGGATGTCTGTGTCAGATGGGTTTCCAACTATGCTTCCCAGTTTGCAGTCATCTTCAAACTTTGTCAGCCATAATCCTCCTGTGCTTGCTCGTACTTCTGAAAAGTAGATACTGAACAAATGTGGGCCCAGGACTGAGCCCTGTGGGACACCACTTGTGACAGCTCTGGAGTGTGAACTGGCACCAGCAACTTTGACCCTGTGTGTTCCGTCACTTAGCCAGTTTGCAACCCATGCTGTGATGTATGGGTTCACAATTAAGCTGGTGATGTTTTCAATGATACCTGAGTGGGGTATTGTGTCGAAAGCCTTTGCCAGGTCAAGGTAGGCTGTGTGGACTGCCTTGCCCACGTCAATGGCCTGGGTGAGTGTTTTTAAAAAGTCAACCAAGTTTAAAAGGCATGATCTGCCCTTGACAAAGCCAAACTGGATTGGACCCAATGTCTGCAAGTCCCCTATGTCTTCATTTAGAATTCCCATTATGATCCTCTCCATAGCCTAGCAGAACAGGCTTGTCAAGGTGATGGGATGGTAGTTTCTGGGGTTGGTGGAGGCACCCCCTTTGTGAAGTTGGTCCACCATTGCTGTATGCCACTCCTTGGGAACATATCCTGAGGTGAGGCTAAGATTAAACAGCTGCCCTAACTGCGGGTGTAATTACTCATTGAGTTCATGGAGCACACAACTGGGGACACCATCTGGTCCCATGGATAAAGTGTTTTCTGCCTTGGATTGAGCAGTTCCCACCCCAGCAGTGGAGATGTTTGGGCGGCTACAATCCTCTGGTGTACATACCCCCCCAGTTGGGGGGAGGGGGGGGAGAAATCTGCACTGAACCTGTCAGCCAGTATGTTGCCAATGTCTGTAGGTGCAGTGATATCAACATCATTCTGAACTAAGTCTGAGCATATCTGGGAGTTTCCTCCCAGGTTTCAAACATAGGTAAAGAAGGCCTCATGATTGTCCCTGGAGTCCTGAGTGGGTTTACTGTCTACACATGCCTCGGATCATTGTATGGGGAACCCAGTGTTTTACTCACAATGAGCAGGGTGTCTTCCCCTACGGATTACACTCTATCTTGTAGTAGCTCCTTCCTTGTGTTGTACAGCTTGTTTATGGCTAGGGTCCACCAGACTGGATGCTTGCCTGTGGTACAAAGAGTCATTATTATTTGGGATTGCCTGAACCATGCAGTCCTGGAGGTGCTGGTAGAAGGCATATCTAAGTGATACAGTGGCTTGGGTAATGGTGTCCGCTGGCCTGGGGGCCTTGAAAGAGACCACACCAGTGCTCAGAAATGTGAAGTCGGCATTTGACAAGGTCTTCACCGTTTCTTTTCCCATCTGGGGTGTGGATGGGATGTGGACTCCCACTGAGAGTAGTCCATGATCTGATCTCACCAATGATGGGTATCGTCTGGTGTTGAAGAGTGTGACCCCATGTTTGTGATGATGTGTTCTAGTAAGTTGCCTCCACTTGAGGGGATTGGGACCAGTTGTTCCATGGCATTTCAGTGTATGAACTCTTGGAACCTTTGTGTTAGAGTGTTGTGGCATGATTAGTGATCCCAGTCTATATGTGGATAGTTGGAATCACCCAGTAGGATGGTGTTTGGAGATACATTTATCCCCTTCAGTGTTTGCAGGATAGCTGTGTGAGGTACCTGAGTTTGAGCGGGTGGCATGTAACATGCTACAAACTGCAGAGCAGTCTTGCCTACGGTCACTGGCACCTGGATGGTCTCCGATGCATCGTGTGTTGCCACCAACCATGAGGTGAGGGTGTCCTTGATGAATATGGACACCCACCATCCTTCTTGGTGTTGTCGGGATGCTGGTGCCGGAATGCATGAGATGAGGTAACACCCGATAGTGCCGGGGTGCTGTCAGAAACTGTGAACCAGGTTTCAGGCACAGCACAGACATCAATGTGCTACATACTGAGAAGGGCATAGAGTGTGTGCAGCTTGAGGTAGAGACCTTGGGCATTGAGCAGCATTAGCCTTAGTGTCTTTCCTTTACTGTGTTCTACGGTGGTAGGTGTAGAATCTGAATCTTGCATAAAAAAGGCACAATGGGGTGGCAAGAGCATCATCTCAAATCCGGAAGCCCAGGGGTGACAGGTGCAAGCCGTCCCTTGCAAATCACCATGGCCTGTCCAGCATCTCATCCCAGGCAGACAGACATTGGACCCCTTAGAATGACACCATAGTCTAAGCAAAATACTGCAGCTGATCATCTTGTCTCTGTTTATGTGGCATCATACTTGGTGAAGGTAGGATACTGCCGAAGGTCAGGGTCATACCTGCCTGGCCTACATAATCAGAGGGATCCTCTATGTCTCTTTCCATGTAGTCCAGGGAGGTACATCTCAGGTCGTTCACACCAGCATGGATTATGACTGGGTCAGACCTGTACTTGCAGTTTAGTGACCTGAGTGCTTGCATTATGTGGTGGATTCCAGTACCCGATAGGCAGCTTACTGTGACCTCCTCTGTACCTGATCTGGTGAGTGGGACATCAGTGTGTCTGACTATGGAGTCACCTATGACAAGTGTGTCTGGCATTGTGTTTGGCCTTAAGGGCTGTGACTGTTTGGCACACCGACTCTGTGGTCAATGTGTTGCATGTGCTGTGCCCTGTGGAGGCAGTTGTGTGAGTGTCTGCTGTGGTGGCCACCGCCATTCTGGTAGACCTCTGATCAGAGCCTCCGAGAGTGTCTCTGTGTGTCTATGTGTATGATCTTAAGTTGTGACAGTGCCATGTGAGACTGGATTAAAGATGTGTGTGTGGTTACCTTCACCCTCTCTCCAGTCTTGCTAGTCCTATGCTGAGAGAGCTCAGCCTCCACTTTGGCTATATAGTTGCATCTCTCACATGTATGTGTGTTTTATGGCAGAAGGAGAGGGTTGTCAGTGTACATGAGGCAACTGTAACAGTGCCTCAATATTCCCAGGTTCACCAGCTGAGCAGGAGAGGACACTAGCAACTGATCCCTAGACATGCTAGAAGGAATAGACAAAACAATGTTGGAATACAGGGAGATATCAAGACCCCCAAGCCACATCATACTGTTTGATTGACAATAGCTACACATACACTGGTGTTTCATAGTGTCATAGTGTACTACTAGGCTATCTGCCCTAGTGCATGTATAAGCCTAGCCATAGTGATGTGGCTATTGCCACCCCTTATAGTGGTAATAAGTGTACAGAATAGATTCTGAATATTGTGCCTCTGACTTAGTAGTGACACATTATGACCCCTTACGTCATTGAATAACATGACTGTGTCTCTGTCTAGTCTGTGCCTCCGTCTCATATGCAGTTGTCCAGATGTCTCCTGAAGAGAGTCAGTGAGGGACTCTGTCAAACATGAACTGGGATACTCTGCTAGAGTGTGAGATGCCTCTGAGTTATGGCTCTGTCCCTCCAGCATGTCCTATACATGTATGTGCTGAGGTTCAAATACTCAGCTTTCATGGCTCTGGTGGATTTGGATTGCTTGCAGTGGAGCATGTCTACCAAATCCTGATTGGACATGGTCTTGTATGTCAGGCATAGGTCACCTGTAAGTATGCGGTATGACACTGAACAAAGCTGGACTTCCTCTATTCTCTAAGCATATGACATGTGTTGAAGAACCCTGATCTTCATGGTAGGTACTTTACGGGTGCAAAGGTGCAAAAGGCAGGATCTGCCCTGTACAAAGCTGAACTAGGTGGGAACAAGGGTCTGTAGGTCAGTAATGTGTCTGTGTAAGAGCTCCATGACTCCTCCCATATCTTTGCAGACAAGGCTGGTTAAGCCTGTGTGGTGGTAGTTGCCATGGTCTGTGGAGGCATCTCCCTTGTGGAGTGGGACCACTGTTGCCGTATGCCAGTGTTCAGGTACATATCCTGTAGCAAGACTAAGGTTAACTAGCAGTTGTATATATGGGTCCAGCCCCTTCTGGAGTTCACATAGCATGCAACCGGAGATACCAGCAGGTCCCATGGATGCTGTGTACTTGTCTTTGCTGAGTGTGGCTCTCACATGGACATCCAAGATGACAGTGAGGTTACATACAGCAGTGATAACTATCTTGTTTTGGGGGTGAGGGAGGGGTACATCGCACTGAAGCTGTCCGCCGGAATGTTGCCAATATCTGTCAGGTCACTGGAATATATGTTGTTGTGTACCAACTCTGAGCATATCCGAGGGTTCACAACCAGGTGTCTGACATAACTGAAGAAAGCAGTGTGGTTACCTTCATTGTCTTTGGTGATTTATGTCCCCAAGTTGACCTTGCAAGTCTTTATGAGATAATGTAGCTTTCTACTAGTGCTGATCACAGCTGTCTTCCCTTTTGGAGATGTAGCTCTGTCTTGCATTAGTAACCCTCATCTCTCATACAGTTTGTTTATGGCTGGGGTCCACCAGACAGGACACTTTCCCTTTGTGGAGAGGGTCCTGTTTTCATTTGTGATTGTATGGTCCATGCTGTCTGACATCTAGCTAAGGGGAGGTCATTGTGGTTCTGCAGTTATCTTTCATCAGCATTAGAAATGACCACAACAGCCCCTGTGGGGTGTACCTCATGCACACACATCCAGCACCTGTAAAGTCCACAACAGTACCTCACCAGGAGTATGACAGAGCTGGAACACATGTAATGTGTAGTCTGATTAAACAGAGTGCAGCTCCACACACTGCCATGCTGTCCACCCAGATGCAAGCTGTGCCTGATGTAGAAAGCCATGTCCAAGCTGGAATCAATGCACATGCTGCACCTTGTACAATCTGAATGGCAGGGAGCTATGCACATGAGGGACCTGAACCCCAGCACTGACATATATAGGACAGGCTGTACTGCATTATCCAAAACACAGAAGCCAACCCCACACATGAGTAAACTACCAGTACAGGTTGTCCATAAAGACACTGGTTGAGTCCCCTCAACAGGAATCCTAATGAGTGGATGGGAGATGGGAGGTTTACCCTGGGTATCAATGTTATGTCACAGGTAGACAGAGGCACAGTATACTAAACAAGACATATGACATGTCAAACTACGCTTACAATGTGTTGATGGACAAACACATTCTCCGACTAGCATTAGGTCAAGATACCTCTTGAACACAGCCAGCAAGGTGCACTGCCTCAAATGGACCAGGATTGTATTCCACAGCATAGGGAGTCTCCGAGTGATAACTCCATCCCTCCTGTTTGTCCAACATACATCCCTGCTAAGGTGTCAGTCACCTGCACTAGTGGTTCAGGTGGATCTTCTGAGTCTGAGGTGGAGCATGTCCATTAATCCCTGTTTGGACATGGCCTCGCATGTCAGGCACATGTCACCTCTAAGCAGACAGTATGTGAGTGAATAGAGTGTGAGTGTCTTCAATCTGGCAGCATATGACAGCTGTTGTGGTTCCTTGATCCTTTAGGTGGGGACAGTCAGGGTGTCTCCAATTGCTGCAGATGTTGGGTGAGATACAGCCACAATAGGGCATTTGACTCGATCACCGGTCTGATAACTGAAGAGTACAGGGGAACAATGACCCACTAGAGCTGGATGTGAATCCCATCCTTATCAGGTGGGCAATGTAGAAGGTCTTCCTAGCCACTTTAGCAATGTGAGTCTCAGAAGAATGGCGAATGTCAACCTGGGTCCCCAGGTCCATGATAACCTCCTCTGTGCTTAGAGGATTGCCACCTATATGGTAGCTTGGGGTCACCTTGCTTTTCCTGAAGGGTATGGCTACACATGTTGTGCACTCTGACTTCAGGCCATGGCCCTGGCACCAGCTATCAGTTACTGTGAGTCCCTTCTGAATGATATCTGTGTGTGATGCACTGTCCACTATGGTGCCCAGTGTGCAGTCATCTGCTAACATTGTCATCCAAAGCCCTCCCATGTTGGCCTGTACTCCTGGGAAGTACATGACAAACAATGGTGGCCAAGGACTGAGCCCTGTGTGACACCACCTGTGACCAGCCTGGAGTCTAACATAGTGCCAGCAACTCTAACCCTGTGGGTCCCGTCCTTAAGCCAGTTTGCAACCCATCTTGTGACATAACATTGGGTTTACATTTCAGTTGTTAGGGTTTTCCACAATACCTGAGTGGGGTATTGTGTTGAAAGTGTTAGCAAGGCCAAGGTAGGCTGTATGGACTGCCTTTCCCCAACAATGGCCTAAGTGACCAATTTGAAGATGTCAACCCAGTACAAAAGGCATGATCTGCCCCTGACCAAGCCAAAATGGGATGGGTACAATGTCTGCATGTCCCCTATATCTTTGTTTATGAGCTCAATTATGATCCTCTCCATAGATTTGCAGACTACACTTGTTAAGCTTATGGGGCAGCAATTAACAGGGTCTGTAGAGGCACTGCCTTTGTGCAGATGTGCACAACTGGACCCTAACCAGCCTGTTGTGCACACTATGAAAATGTAAATCAGTGATAGGACTGAAGCCCAGGATACTGACCACCACAGTGAAAGTACTGAAACACTACACTAGACAGTGCTACAGTGTTAGGTCAGTATGAACGGATGTTGACAATTGTGTGCAAAGTATCCCATGCAAAACCTGCAGGCACAGTATACTCCCAGTTTTGTTCACACAAAAGCATTGGACAGTAACTACACAACATGGCACAGAACACACAACCATAAACTGGAGGTATTTGTTGAAGGTCACACTCATCCACAAATGTGATGGGCTGCAGAGTTCAACATATGTAAAGCCCACACTGGGCATGCTCACACACTTAGATAAATGAGACATCTTTCACACAACATGCCACAGGAAGGCTGAACTGGGCATGCTCACACACTTGGTCCAAATGTTACCCCTAGCAAATGTGAAAACACACCAGAGGATGCTCATCCCCCTTTCTAGACACTGATCATGTAAGCACCCTATAAGTATATTGGAGAAAAGGATTCTCTCAGTAATCCGAATAGCGCGCCGTGCTAATGCGTCCGTCTCTAGTGTCATAACATAGTTAGGTAGGGGTTTGAATCCAGCAGGTGGCAAGTGTGTGTGAAGGGGGGTAAGTGTGTGTGTAAGTGTGTATGAAAGAAACATCCCATGTTAAGTTGTCAATCTCGCCTTCATTCTTGCTTGATGGGTTCGGAGCCGATCCCTCGGCTCCGACTCGGCACTTGCTAAGCTCGAGAGTCACTTTTACCAGCTCGAGGCAGCCCCATATCCCATGATGCAAGGCGGTAAGTACCCAGATCTCGTTTGCCGCTTCGCTTATGAGGTCCTCCTTTTACCAGCTCCTGGTAAGTGATTCTCTTTTTGGATATTTAAGCCCCTTTTTCTTAAAAAAACCCTTAATTGTTAGTTATTAGTTAATTTTTTACCTTTTGTGACAGAAAATCCCTGTCTTTTCTAATTATTTTAGTCAAATTTACCCATCCCATCCCTCCCTGTTAGGGTGTGTGTTGTTTATAGAAATACCTTTTGGGTATTTTATTTAAGTTAATTTTGACTGGTGTGTGTGTGTTTGTGTAAAGCACCATGTCAAAGGAGAGGGTCTCAGGTTTTAAGAAGTGTGACTCGTGCTGTCAGAAGATGTCTCTGACAGACGGTCACACTTCTTGCCTATTGCTTGGGCCTCTTCACCTGCAGGACTCCTGTGCTATTTGTCATTCCTTCAGCCAGAGAGTCCTGCAGGAAAGACGTAATAAACTGATCCTTAGGGGCCTTCTTAAGCCGGAGGGCTCTCCGGCTAAGTCGGCTCCATCCAAATCAGTTAAACCTTCCAAGGCCCAGGCTTCTGTTCCTAAGCCTGCGGCCTCGGCTCCGACTCGCACTGAGTCGAGATCGGCTCCGGCTGGAGCGATTCTGGCTTAACAAAGCCTTCGGCACCGATGGCTATCGGTGCGAATCTGTAGCGACCACTTGATGTCGGCTCCGATCGGTTCCGACACCCATGTGGCACAGGCATTGGGGTCGGCTCCGATCGCCTCCGACACCGGTACTTTGCTGGCTGTATCGGCTCGGCTGGAGCCGATACATCGAGGCTTCCTGTCGGCTCCGAGAGGTCGGCTCCGACAGGATCTATAGTATCGGCTCCGATGGCTCATTCCAGGAAGAGGTCGGGGGCTCCTTCCTTGGTGCCGATACTTTCTGCTCCGGCTTCACCTCTTCTGTCGAACGGAGCCATCGGAGCCGATCTTCAAGGTCATCCAGGTTGTCAGATCATGACCTAGAGAGAGTGGTCAGTAGATTACTTAAGTCACAGGTACTGGCCCAAATGTTACACAGTCCGTCTCAACAGACGACTGTTGGTCCACACCCCGTTACAGTTCCTCCTCCAACTCTACCCCAGAGCTTGGAGTTGGAGTCTTCGGGAATGGTTACTGCTACGGCTGGAGGACGGATACCCCCTTCTGTTCCTTCAGCCTCTACTCTTATCTCCTCTTGAGACCTTCCTTAGAGGGATTCGGTGGTCGGGCTTCCATAGTCTCCTCCGAGGGGGTGAGTGGCATTGGACCCTTGTCCGAACCCGCTCTTCCCCTTGGAGCCTCGGCCTTGGTGAGCTCGGCTCCGACATCTGCCTCGGAGACTTCCCTTCGGTGGTCCCTGGAGTTCCTAGCTCTTGAGGGTTCTCTCGGACCTGCCTGGGAGGGAGCATTCGAGGTGATGAAGAGTGTACTGGCCACTGGTATCAGTCAGCAGTCTGTTCCCGTAGCTCCTCCCTCTATAGTACCTGTTGACATCTCTGCCACTTCTCTTGCTACAGGACCCAGAGATGCTCGGCCTCAGGTTTCCCCATTGGGAATTTCCCCTCTTCCGAGGATTCTCCTGATCTTTGGAGATCCTCCTAGGAAGAGGACTTGTAAGAGGAAGCATGTAGACTCCCCGAGTCTGTCACTTCGGATACTGACTTTGATGAGTCAGAGGGATCCCCTAGATCCCCCTCTGAGGATGTCTCCTTCTCAGACATCCTAGAACTTCTGAATCAGAGGGGAAACTGGCCCACCAACAATCCCTCTGAGGATGAGTCAGTATACCTAGAGGCGTTTGGATCTCGGCCCTCCACCTCCTGGGTTTCTCCGCCTTTCGACCCCCTTATGCAGGTTATTGCACGAAAGGCGTGGGCAGCTCCTGACTCTGTAGAGCCAGTCCCTAGGAGGCCTTCAAAATTTATCACTGTCCCGTGTGACAAACAATTCCTTACCAAGGGTGTCGCTGATGCCATGGTGGTGGCTGCCACCAAAAAGGAACTTGCAGATCCTTCCGTGCCCGTCCATCCTCCTAATAAGGACTCTAGGACCATGGATAGGTACGGTAAGCGGATGTTTTCCTCAGCGACCTTTGCTATGCGTTCGCTGAATTACCTATGTCACTTCACCAGACTCCAGAGGGATATCCTGAAGGAGCTGGGAGAAGTAGTTCAGGATCCAACAGCTGCAGGGGCTCAAGAAAAAATTGCTTTGCAGCTAGGAACCCTCAATTCCATTGCAAACTCCTCCATGCTAATATCTTATGCTGCGGATGGAGCGAGTAGAGCAGGTACAGGTGTGGCTCTTAGACGCCAAGCCTGGATGCGGCTATGTGATTTTGTGGATCCCTTTAAGGCGTCCTTCACAAATTCTCCCTTTGATGGGTCAGCTTTGTTTGGCCCTCAGGTGAAGGAAACCTTGACCAGGTGCGAGCAGGACGGCAAGACTCTTTCTGCTGTTGGAGTCCGTTTTCCACCCTTCTAGACCTTATCCCAAAGGACAGAAGGGCGGGAAGATGTGGTTCCGTAAATCCCAAGGAGTCACGCCGGATTCACGTGGTCAGTTTACCCCTGGAGGCAGAGGGGGTAACAACAACAGACGCCGCTCTAGAGGCAGAGGGAGTCCGAAGAACCAGGGAAACAGGGAGCCTCTCCCTGACAAGCCCTTTCAGCATCCCTGAGGTGTTGCCCGGCTGTCCCTCCTTGGAGGCAGTCGGGAAGATTATCACTGTACCCAGAAGCCTGGCATTCCCTCACTCAAGACAGATGGGTACAGTCGATCATATCCAAGGGTTACATAATTCCTTTCGAGGAAAGTCCCTTCCCCTCAAGTTCCCTTCCAGATGTACCACCCGGTCTAAGGGAGATTGCAGAGTCAGAAATCTCAAAACTACTGCAAAAGAGCCATTCAGCCAGTTACAATAGACCATTCAGAGCCGGAATCTACTCAAGGTTCTTTTTGGTCCCCAAAAGACGGAGACTGGAGACCAATATTGGATCTCAGCAGACTCAACAAGTCTGTCAGGAAGACAAGATTCGAATGGTCACTCTTCAGTCAATTCTGCCCTTCTTACAGAAGGACAACTGGATGTGCTCAATAGATCTTCAGGATGCGTACTATCACATAAAAATTCACAGACGCTCCAGGAGATTTCTCCGCTCTCGGCTGGGGTCCAGTCATTTCCAGTTCAGAGCCCTGCCCTTTGGTCTCACTACAGCCCCCAGAGTGTTCACCAAATGCATGGCAGTGGTCACGGCTCACCTGAGACGTCAAGGATTCCAGGTGTTTCCGTATCTCGACGACTGGCTCCTGTCAGCCACCACCAGGCATCAGCTTATACAAGCCAGGGATTACACAATAGACCTTTGTTCTCATTTGGGCATCTCAATCAACTTCGAAAACTCATCCTTATCGCCCTGCCAGTCTATTACCTTCATAGGCGCAAACTTAAACACTGTTCGGATGTCAGCTACCCTTACAGAACAAAGAGTTTCAGACATTCAGACTCATGTCAGGATCGTTCTGGCCAGCAAGAAAATACAGGCCAGAATGGTTCTAAAGGTATTAGGTCTCATGGCTGCGGCCATTACTCTTCTTCCCCTGGCTCGATTCTACATGCGCCTTCTTCAGTGGATGCTGTTCACACAATGGTCATACCAGCAACTTCCAATGCGTCACCAGATCCTGGTGACACAGCCATGCAAAGAACATCTTGCTTGGTGGATCACATCGTCTCAGGTTCACCAAGGCAGGTACTTTGTACCCCCATCCCCGATAGCCACTGTCACCACGGATGCCTCCCTGATCGGGTGGGGGGTCATTATCAGGGCAGGATGGTTCATGGGACGTGGCAGCCATTCGAGTACCATCTGCACATAAATGTCCTGGAGATGAGAGCAGTGCTTTTAACGTTGCAAGCCCTCAACGACTTTCTTCCCGTAGGGACAATTGCAGTCCACACAGACAACATGTCTGTAGTTTGGTATATCAACAAACAGGGCGGAACCAAGTCCTACCCCTTGTGTCGAGAAGCGCTCAGACTATGGCAATGGGCGATCTCCTCTCATCGGTTTCTGGTAGCAACGCATATCCCTGGGAAAACCAACATTATAGCGGACAGATTGAGCAGAGCTATCCTCATGCCTCACGAGTGGTCTCTCAAGCAATCTATAGCGGAAGAGATTTTTCTGGAATGGGGTCGCCCATGTTGCGATCTTTTTGCTACTCCCCAAAACAGCAAATGTCCAGACTTCTTCAGCCTCTTCCCTCTATCAGTCCATCCCCCCAGAGACGCTCTGACCCAGGATTGGCCCCAGGGACTTCTTTATGCCTTCCCTCCATTTCCTCTGATCCCTCAGGTGATCCAGAAAGCTACCGTTTTGAGAGCCAAATTGATTCTCATTGCCCCTTACTGGCCTCGACAAGTTTGGTTCCCGTTCCTCCATCATCACCTTTTGGTGCAGCCGTGGCATCTGGACCCAGTGCCAGATCTTCTGATTCACCAATCGGGTCAGCTGCACCGGTCAATCCCTTCTCTCAACCTCACAGCATGGTTGCTCCACTTCCTTCCTTAGCCAGGCTTCCTTTGATCTCTAACCCAGTTAGAGACATCATAGTAGCTTCGCTAAAATCCTCTACCAGGAGGATTTACACAAGCAAATGGAAACATTTCTCTTATTGGGCTAAGGCCCAAAATATTGATCCTTTTACTGCCCCTGTTCAGGCAGTCCTGGACTTCTTAGCAGAGATTTTTCATGCAGGCTCCTCTTCTTCCACAGTCAGAGTTCAATTGGCTGCTATTTCCAATTTTCATGTCGGGATAGCAGACCATAATATTATGTCCCATAGGCTCTGCAGGGCCTTCTTGAAAGGATTTTTCCTACTAAAACCTCCAATCAGGAATCCTCCTCCTCAGTGGGATCTAAATTTAGTGCTGACATCCTTGATTCTTCCCCTTCGAGCCAGCTGTTTCTTGTTCCCTGAAATATCTTTCTTGGAAAACTTTATTCCTAGTGGCTATTACATCTGCCAAGAGGGTGTCTGAACTTCATGCTCTTCGGTTCGACCCCCCTATTTGGTTTTTCACAAAGACAGAGTATCTTTGAGAACTAATCCAACCTTTTTACCTAAGGTCGCTTCAAAGAACAATCTGAATCAATCCATTGATCTCCTGTATTTTTCCTAACTATTCAGATAGAGCTGAACAAAAGCTACATTATCTTGATGTCCACCGTCAACTTAGATATTATTTGGACAGAACAAAAATTTAGAAAATCTGATCAACTTTTGTTTCCTATGCGGAGAATAAAAAGGCCTTCCTGTTTCTAAAGTGACCTTGTCCAGATGGCTTTCTTGGTCATCTCTGAAATTTATACGCTCAGGGGAAAACAGCTGTGCTCAAAACCTAAAGCACATTCAACTAGGAGCTTAGCTACTTCTACAGCTTTTCAAGCTAGACTTCCTTTGGACACTATTTGTGCAGCGGCCACTTGGGCCACTCCTCACACTTTTGTTTCCCATTACAAATTGGACTTGGCCTCCAGGGACAGAGCCAGTTTTGGCTCTACAGTCCTCAAGAGTTTGTTCCATTGAGCCACCCAGGATAGAGGTGCTAGGGGCGGTCCCATCAAGCAAGAATGAAGGCGAGATTGACAACTTAACATTAAGAAGTTATGTACCTACCATAACGTTCCATGTTAGTTGTCTTCTCGCCTTCTTTCTTGCGACCCCCTCCTTCCCCTGGCCTGGACAGACCTTGTATAAGAAACTGTTATGCTAAAGACCATTCAGACCTGGTCCTTTTTCCATCTGTAAGTTTTCTTTCTTCCTTTGGGAAGTATTTTATGCTTGGTGCTATTGCCCTTTGTCAGCAAACGAGATCTGGGTACTTACCGCCTTGCATCATGGGATATGGGGCTGCCTCGAGCTGGTAAAAGTGACTCTCGAGCTTAGCAAGTGCCGAGTCGGCCGAGGGATCGGCTCCGAACCCATCAAGCAAGAAAGAAGGTGAGAGAAGACAACTAACATGGAACGTTATGGTAGGTACATAACTTCTTATTTTGGCAACTGGGAAAACACACCACAGGATGATCATTCCACTTTCTAGACTCTGATGATGTCAGCACCCTATAAGTATATTGGAGAAAAGGATTCTCTCAGTAATCCGAATAGCGCGCCGTGCTAATGCATCCGTCTCTAGTATCATAACATAGTTAGGTAGGGGTTTGAATCCAGCAGGTGGCAAGTGTGTGTGAAGGGGTAAGTGTGTGTGTAAGGGTGTATGAAAGAAACATCCCTTTTGGCAACTGGGAAAACACACCACAGGATGATCATTCCACTTTCTAAACTCTGATGATGTCAGCACCCTACAAGTATATCAGGGGAAAGGACATTCCCCAGTAATGCGAATAGCGCGCTGTGCTAAATCGTCCGTCTCTAGTGTCATAACATAGTTAGGTAGGGGTTTGAATCCAGCAGGTGGCGAGTGTGTGTGAAGGGGGGTAAGTGTGTATGAAAGAAACATCCCTTTTGGCAACTGGGAAAACACACCACAGGATGATCATTCCACTTTCTAAACTCTGATGATGTCAGCACCCTACAAGTATATCAGGGGAAAGGACATTCCCCAGTAATGCGAATAGCGCGCTGTGCTAATGCGTCCGTCTCTAGTGTCATAACATAGTTAGGTAGGGGTTTGAATCCAGCAGGTGGCAAGTGTGTGTGAAGGGGGGTAAGTGTGTATGAAAGAAACATCCCTTTTGGCAACTGGGAAAACACACTACAGGATGCACATACCCATTTCTAAACTATATCACAATTATGTATGGCTTTTGATTACAGACATGCCATGTGTGTTGTGCACACACAGAATGCCCATGTGTGTGGGTTGTCCCTCACAATAATGCATGACATTGATTACACCGGTTATGGCAATGAACACATGATGTATGTGTGTGCCAAATACACATATGTACCTGAGACTTTCAATAGTTACCATGTGTGATGCCTGCCACATGTGAATACATGGTATTTGCACAGGGTAACATTATGACCGTGGTCTTCTGTGCAGATGCTGCATGTGGTATGTGTATATACAGTGTGAGATGTAGATGCTATCAGCCTAGTAGTGAGGGATGCACACCTGGTCTGGGGCATAAAGTCTACATGTTGTTAATGTACAGGAGCTGCATGTTCTCACCTTTTGTGGGAGTGGTAAGACAGTATTCCATAGCAATGCAGTGACTGCATGCTAAGAACCATTCAGCTATGGTGTTGTAGATACACTTATTCATTAGCATTCAGTAATTTGTCGGAATCCCTGGTGAGGGTCTGATGCCAACCAAGGTCAGGGGTCTACCAGCCTGTGTCACTTGTTCAGTGATCCCTTCCATGTTCCCTATCACGTATCCCAGTGAGCGACATCCCACATCAGCTGTGGTGGCATGGACAATGACTGAGTCATATGTGTCCATGCATCTGACTGACTTGTATGTTGCTGTTACAGTTTGGCCATGTGTTTCCATCTCATACATGTGATGTACATCAATGGGTAGGGATAGGGTTGACTGTGTACATGTGGCAGCTGTGACATTACTACATGACACACATATTCCACAACTGTACCATAGAGGTGACTGACAACTGACCTTTGCACATGCTACCGGAGTATTGAGATTACATTGGTGATTGACAGCACATAGGGCCAATGGTGAAAAAGAGACATAGGTCCATAGGTTCGTACAGGGATATCTGCCCAGGGCATGTATCCACCTAGCCAGAATGTGCGTGCCTTTCAACATGCATTGTGAATCTGTCTTGCTATGCCCTTTTCCAAGGTTAGTATACTGTGCCTCTTTCTCACAGTGACACATAAGTGATACCCAGCGTAACCCTACAATGTCACATCCAGTCATTAATATCGCTCTTGAAGATAGTCACTGAGTCAGTCCACCTAACCTCTATTGGGATAATAATCAGGAATGAAGGGTGCCTCTGAGTTGTGAATGTGCCCCTCCACCATGTCCTATGTATATCACTCCTGAAGTTCAAGTATTTCCAGCGTGTATCCTGTTGGGATCTGGATATTCTGAGATGCAGCATGGCCATTACGTGAGGGTATGACCTGGCCTTCTATGTCAGGCACAGATTGCCTATGAAGAGTCAGTATGTCACTGAGTACAGCTGCTGCTACTTTAACCAGTCAGTATGTGGCATCTGTTTGAGCACTTTGATCCCCTTGTCGAGGTAGATATGTGGTAGCCCCAGTTGCTGCAGGTGTCTGGTAAGGTGCATGCCGACAGGTTCATCATAGTCAATTATGGGCATGATGAGGGATGAGTAAAGGGGCACAATGTCCTCCCCTGGCCTACATGTGGATCCCATGATGATGTGGCCCATATCACATGCTTACCTAACCACTTTGTCCATGTTGTTGTCAAATGGTAGAATGCTATCAACCTGTGTACCCCAAGGTCCATAATTCCTTGGTCTGCACTTACTGGATTAACACATATGTGGTACATTGTGGTCATTTAGTGTTTGACAAAGGGGATGACTATACTCTTTCTGTCATTCACGTTGAGGCCATGGCTGTGGCACAAGTCGTGTGTTTGCAAGAGTCCCTTTTGGAGGATGCGTGTGTTAGCTGTTGAGTTGATTATGGTGTTCAGTCTGCAGTCACCTGTGACTTGCTGAGCCACAGTACTTCCATGTTGGCCTGTACCTATGACAAATATATAATGAACATTACAGCCCCTAGGGCTTTGCCTTGTGGGACACCACTTGTACCAGGTTGGAGGCTGACATGGCTCCAGCAATTCTACCATGTGTGTTCTGCCCTTGAGCCACTGTGCAATACCCATAGTGACATAGGGGTTAATATGTACACTGGTGAGCTTCCCTAGAATGCACAAGTGGGGTATTGTATCCAAGGCTTATGCAAGGTCCAGGTAGGCTGTGTGAACCTCCTACCCCTTGACAGTGGCCTTGGTGACTGTTTCAAACAAAGCAAACAGGTTTGATAGGCAGGATTTGCCATTGACAAAGCCAAACTGTGTATGGTGACATGTCTGTAGGTCCACAATATCTAGATATGTGAGGTTCTTGATGATTCTTGCCATAGCTTTGCAGACAAAGCTAGTCAGACATATGGGGCAGTAGTGTCCAGGATCCGTGACGGCACCACCTGCATGTTGAGGGACCACTGTTGCTGTATGCCACTCTCTGGCCACATATCATGTATTAAGGCTGGGATTGAACAGTGGTGTTATGTCTGGGTGTAGCTCTTCTTGTGGTTCATGTAGGACACAGCCTGGGACACTGTCTGGTCCCATTGATGCAGTGTTTATTGCTTTGGGAAGGGCATCTCTTACCTGAGCATCTGTGATGTCAGGGGAAGCACTGTGATGCGAGACATATGTTCCCTTTTGGTGTGGTGGGGAGAGAAGGCAGCATTGAACCTGTCCACTAGGATGATGGCAATGTCTGTGTGTTTTATATTTTGTGTGACATATTGTATTACCTCTGAGCATATCTGGGTAGTACCACCCAGGTTACTAACATAACTACAGGCAGCCTTGTGATTATCCTCAGTGGCTTGTGGAATCCTCTCTCAAAGATGGCCTTAGACAATCATATGGGTGCCTGTAGTTGTCTTCCAATACTCATCAGTGGTGCCTTCACATTTTGGGAGGTTGTTGTATCATGTAGTGGCGCCATCCTTCTATTGTATAGTGTGTTTATGGCTGGTGTCCGCCCAGGACATCTGCCTTTGGAGAATTGGGTCATGCTTTTATATGTGGCTTCATGATCCATGCATTCCTGAATGTGTCCACAGAATGCCTCTATACAGGTATCTGCAGTCTGGTCCATATTTTCAACAGGCCTTGGGCCTTTGAAGGTTTCCACATCATTTATGAGGGGTGTGCACTTGCTTGACATGAGCTGTTGACAGACGTGCCGCCCTCCAGACAGAGCAAGGGGGGGTCACAGTCAGCTACCTGTTGGGACGTACCTCCCTGGACCACATGGAAAGAGACACAGAGGAGCTCTTACAGCACCCTCTCAAACTCAGGTCTCCCACACAGCCTTCATGCTGACACAGGAGAGTTTAGATTACTCTGCAAACACCATCATACTGGGTGATGCCAGCTACCCAAACATAGACTGTGTACATTACACAGGCCACAATACCCAAGCTCTAAGGTTCCCATTGATCAGACATTCTTTGGCTATGGAACAGGTAACCAACCTTCCCACAAGAGGGGCAGATATACTAGAGCTGATCTTTACAAACTGCTCACCACTGGGAGTATATCCCTCATTGTTGCAATCAAACCATATACTAATCACACTGGAGTTCTGGATCCCCCACATATGCAAACCTCCAACACATCGATGTGTGTGTGTGGGAAATGTCCCTATTAGCAACCGTGACAGTATCGTACAGGATGCAGATCCCCCTTTTGAAACAGTGATGATGTCAGGACTGTATAACTATATCACCTGTAGTAAAGTCCTCCAGTAATTTGCATAGCGCGCTCTGCTAATGTGTCTTTCTTCAGTGTCATAACGTAGTTAGGTGGGGTTTGAATCCTGCAAAGGGAATGTATGAGTGTGGTTTATGTGTGTGCACTATGCTGGGAGGGTTAACTGCCTTTTGCCAACTGGGAGAACACACTACAGGGTGCACATCCCTCCTCCTACACACAGATGATGTCAGCACCCTCTAAGTACAGCATTAGTAAAGATTTCTCCAACTACTGCAAATAGCACACTCTGCTAATGTGTCTGTTTCTACTGTCATTGCACAGTTAGGTATGGGTTTGAATCTTGCAAATGGAAAGTATGTGTTTTACTGTTGGTGGGGTTAGTGTGTGTGCCCAATGATGGGGTGGGATGTGGCTTTTGCCACATGGGGCTATGCACTGCAGGGTGGTCATTACCCTTAACAAGCAGTGATGTTGATAGCACCCTATACAAACAAAACTACAAAACAGAAGGTGTTGGTACTTATAACACATGTAAGGTAACACTTGTTCAAGTAATGTCCACAAAACGGAGTAGAATAATAAAACAATTCTTTTATTCTATACAGACAACATGACAACAGACAACTAACTGCCAGTACTCAGTATAGTGTTACATGCTACTGTAACACGCACATGTACCCGAATATACCTAGATAGTGTTCTGAAGCCTGAATGTGGCAAGTGTGTGGATGTGGGATGTGTCTGTGTGTGCATTTCCGTATGGGAAACATGTTTGCTGTGGCAATCAGGGTACTACAGTACCTGATGCACATTACATCTTCCAACTGATGAGGTTGCCTGCACCCTGTGAGTACAGGTAGAGAAGGGGATGCCAGTAGTAAACAACATAGTGCACTTCTGAAATGTGTACCTGTCATGTATCAACAGCTACTCATGTAGGGTGATAAATAATGGGAATGGCAGGTGAGCGTGTGCATGTGTGTGGGTAGCAGGGTGTGTATAAATGCATGTGTGACAGAACAGATACATGTAGCTGAATCTACATAACAGCACAAGATGCACATTGCCATAGTCAATGTTAGCATGTGATGGTGTGCAGCTGGTACACTTTGTTAAGTAGTATGGGTGCAGATAACAATTGAGGACATTCATACAGTTACTGCAGCAGGACTGATGGGATATACACACATTTATACTGCAACACACAACAGTTACCAACATGTTACTACTTATACACATCTATGTAGTCACCCTGTGCATCAGCAACGTGTTTACCTTTACCTGCACCGATGTTGTAGTATGCAGGAGGTGGCACAGTGTCATCATATGCACAGGGTGTGGGTTAGGTATGCCCAAGCTGGCCACTGGTAACACCAATTGACATGTGTGTGTATGTGTGTTTGTGAGGGGCAGCAGTACAGGGTGGACCGTTGTTGGTGCAGTGTGTGTGTGTATGTGTTTGCCCTAGGTGTTAGGTTTCTGCATGTGTGTAAGCACGCACACAGTCCCACATAATGGCTGCCATGTACAGGGTTTTGTGGACAGCCACAGACTGCACCTGTCAGGTCATCCAGATCAGTGTCTGTGGGCACGGTATGCGGTACTAACCCAGACTGGGTACTGTCATCGGAAGCAGGGGTGTGTTGACTGGACACAGTTCCCTGTTGGGACTGTCCAGAGCCACGTGCACGTGGTCTCCTGGGGCGTCTGGATGACAGCACAGACCCAGCATTGCTGGGGCTGGTGCTGGCACTTGAGGCGCGCGAGTGGGCCCGTTGTCGTCCGCGGCCACTGCCAGCTGGTGCTCTTGCTGGCATACGGCCACGTCGACGCCGCAAACGCACACCATCGCCCTGGCCCATGGACATCTGGTTGTGGAGCAGCTGTTGTATGCCCCCACAACGTCTGTCAACGACATCTGTGAAGTTACGGATAGCATTCGCAACATCATGCATGCCGTCTGTCATGGCTATGCGACATGCTCTCAGCTCCCTCAGACCCTGTCTGGTGTACCTTTCCATACGTGCCTGTGCCTGCATGACAGTTCTAAACATAGTGGAGGTTGACATACCTCCTTGGGCACGTCGGCCAGAGGCAGTACGGCCACGGATGCCCCCACGAGAACCCATGGGCGACTGTCTGCGTGGTACCATTGGAGGCCTCTGCACATGGCTGCCTTGTGAGGATGCATGTGCCACAGGTACCACATTACCCTGATCTATGCCCACTGCTGACTGTCCATCACCTAGGGACAATGGTGATAAAGGATGTAACGGCAGGATGACTATGCGCATTGACGGGGTTGAAAGCTGTGTACTGTCAATTGGCTGACCAATGGCGGACCCAGACACACCTTCCTGCACCATTACAGACATTTCATCATCATCAGTACCTGGGGCACAAGATTCAGGTTGCCTGCTGCAGGTCACCAGAGCAGCACCAGAACCTACGGGAGGAAAACATGGAACACAGATTACAGTCTCAATACATATTTGAAAGAGATGCACTTCAATACTAATGCACACATTCAGAAATGGACACATGCACTCATGGACACTAACACACATGCACACTTGGGCACAGGCACACTTGCACACATGCACACCCCACAGTAAACACACACATCAGTACCGTGTTACACTACTCAATTTACTACCTGTCAATTACAGTTATTGTGTACACAGTCACCAGCATGTCTACTACAGAGTTACACTACTCTTCCTAGTTTTATAAATTGTTTTACAGATACTGTTAAAAGACTCACCAGCATGTATGGCCTGCCTCGTTGCTACATGGGAGGGACCTGGAAGTGTGAAGAGAGTAATGTCAGTGGGCACATGTGTGCCATTTGTTTTGCACATGATACAGTACAGTAGTACACTAGTTCCCTTATACACATCAGCTGCACATCATGTCTGTATATATATCATGATGATAGATACATACCACATGCACACCTTATGCGTGCATGAAGTAACAGCGTACAGAACAGTCATATGTACATACCAGGAGTTAACTCTAATCTCACCCTTACCTCTCTTCAAACGTCAACTCAAATTGTACTTCCAAAACCACTGGCTTTGTTCTTCTTGGAGTCCAGGCTAACGTCCCTCTCCCTACGCTCTCTTCACCTTTAACCCCTCATTGTGCATAGAAACTAGCTTCTACCCTGTTTCTTTCACCTTGATGTCCTTCTATGCTCTGACCTACTTCTCCCATCCCTCCCACCTCCTCTTGACTGTCTTCCTTCTTTTCCTCACTTCCCTTCTTGACTCCTGCCTCTTCCATATCATTGTATCTGTCATACTCCTTCTGCTTCTCTACCCTTCTGAGCCCTAACTATTATGTATATGGCTTTTGCCTTATTGCATAACCATTATGCTTTAGGTAGGATTGCTTTGAAACCAACGGTACATTGTGTATGACTCTAAACTGTTTGACTTCCTTACATGTATGTTTATTTAATTAACAGGCTGGTGTACAATTCTATTATGTTGGCTGTCTGTATTGACAACTTGTCTGTCTGCCTTTATTACGTTATGTGTGGAGCTTTTCTCCACAGGCCTCTACTGAAAATTAACTTATATCCAGCTAGACTATCTGGGTCAAGAAATGTAAAAGTAATAATAAATGAGTATGGCATCTTACCTGCACGCTCGCTGTCTTGCTGCTGTGTGGATCCAACCTCCATCAGGATGCATGATGGTTGCTGTTGTTCTGGGGCTGGATCCACAACACTTAGCAGTAGCCCCTCCTGTCTGGTGAGGGGGGGATGTGTGGCCACCCCCCCACCTGTGGCAGCCTGTTGCCTGCGGATATCTGCAGCACGCTGGCGGACATTTCTTATCAAATCACTGCAGTGATGTCTCACCTGCTCATATGTCCTATCATGCATGCCAACATCATTTATCCTGCTAACAAAGCTTTGCCACAGTGCAGACCTCTCCTGCTGATTCTGGGTGGTGCGTGAGAACAGGATGGCATAGTCACGCACCAGGCTCTGGTGGATCACGCCATCCTCTGCAGCAGAGTACGCAGGATTTCTTTTAGGTGCCATGTCTATCTGGAAAGGTACACAAACAGGTTATCAGCATAGTATCTCAACAATACATGGTACACATTCTATACAGGGAGTGTTAACTTCTACTTATTACTGATTGGTTAAAACCTGATTACAGTGTAGCTATCATTCTATGTCATTTGTACTAAGTACTTGGCCTTCAGACCAGTTGTTTTACATTAGGGAGGTTGGTGGCAAGCACTGTGGTGGCAGGACACATATCTTTCATCCATTGAAGTTGGGAACTGCTGATTGTGGGCCCAGTGTACAAGTGTATTACTTCTGGTATGGGCAGTTGGCCTTTAGGCCAGTTATTTAACATTAACGAGGTTTGTGGTCTGCACTCATGTGTGACAATAGGCTGTACTCTGCCATTCATAGCTGGGGACATCTGGTATCAGGTTTATAGTGCCTGCATATCTGAGCTGTATCTTACTGACATTGCTACACCTTGTTTGTTGTAGCAAACACTACATCCAGGCCTCCTGCATCTACCTTTGTTTATATGCTTGTTATCTGTTAGCTTGTTATTTCACTGGTATGCTACTTCCACATAGTACACATCTTTGCAACACATCTGTGACTCACTACTGTTATCTGCATTGCTTACTGTACGTACTTCCATGTTACACATGACAGCAAGTGACTGCTTGTCATTGTTGCATTTACTTCATTGTGACACATTGCACTTAGGTTACCTGGCATTTGCTCACTGACGCTTTTATATCAGTCAGCAGTTGTAGGTAATGTCAGTACACCCTCACTCCCCACTGGACCTTGTTTTCAATCATTAGTGATTACAGAGTTCACAATAGTATTCTAGCATGTCCAGAGGTCAGTTGTCAGTTCCCTCCTCAGTCCAGCTGGTGAGTGTGGTACTCCAGAGACAATGTTAGAACAGATGCATGTACACAGACAACCCCCTCCTCCTAACAACAAATTCAAACTCATGTGAGTGATGCAACCATATACCAGACTGGAGGCTAGGCTCTGTCTACTCAATACCGCCATAACCAGTCACGTGGCAAAGGGGATCACTCACTACACTTCCAGTCTCACGTAGACCTAACACAACAGCGGACCTAACACATGATCACACATAATCATACTTGTAGGCTCAGTCCACAGCTCTGCCTATGCAGCAGAGACCTCCTATGCAGACATCTAGGCAACCACTACCACATAAACGAACATGTGCAACACATATCACACAAAGCCAATGTGCTGAACACTCACAGCCATTAACAGTTAACAACACACCTCATACACCTGTACTAGGTGCCTCTATCATCAGGCACACTCACATCACGTTCACCAGGCTTAACGAGGTGAGGGTCACGGTGTGCAGCCTGTCAGGCACTATGACCTGCCACATAACACAAACAGTCAGGTAACCCCAAGGCAGGTACAGGTACGACTCAGTCAATGTCCATGCTGCTGTGAATGGCCTGACACATTCCTCCCTGGACTACATGACATGAGACATTACAGAGCTCTCTGAGCACGTAGCCCGGGACAGTTTGACCCTGACCTTGAGTAGCATCCTACCCTCACCTAGAACAATGCCACAATATCAAGGCACGATGATCCCTTCCAACAATTGACTGACATACTGGTGTCATTCACAGGTGTGCCAATGCCTGCCATCTTGGGGTGGTATGCTTTGCTAGGGACAGCTTGCACCTGTCACCACTCATTCTTGTCGGCCACGACACTTGAACAAGGGAGGGGGAGTATCAGTATTCAATGCAGATTCCCACGCCTCCATATTGGTGGCACAGTACAACATAGGTGTTAGGCCATTGAGTACAGTAGACGTAGTTGGGGACCTGGGGAAGAAACATGGTAGCGGTCTGTCATTTGTCTACCACATGGCCAACGTGGATTGACAGACATGTTATATAGCCCAGCTAATCATGACTGATTCACATGTATGGCAGGGGAGGTCATTGTGCCTCTGTACTCATCCATCATCAGGCCTATAATTGCATACAATGCACCTTTTGGGATGTACCTAACCAGACACCTACAGCAACTGGTACAGGACAACAGTACATCATCAAGGGGATGCAATGGCTCACACAGATGTCATATGCTGCCCAGGTAAAGTGAATCCAGCTGGACTCAGTGGCATACTGCCTGTTCAGGGGCAATCTGTGCATGCCATATACAGACATGTCCTACCTAGCAGTAATGAACGTGATGTACCTCAGGCAATCAGAGTCCCATGCAGCCACATGCTCAGTAGAGCTGGACCTCAGCACTGACATACATGGACATGCTGGAGGGGCATATTCCTAACCAAGAGGCTCCCTTCACTCTGTAATGAGCTCACACTACTGGTTAGGCAGAGTCCCTCATTGACTCTCTTCCATAGGAATCTGGATGAGTGGATGGAGATCATAGTTGTACCCCAGGTATCACTTCTATGTCACTGTTAGACAGAGGCATAGTATACTAAAGTCGGACAAGGGCATAGCAGCATAACTTGTGATTGGGTGGCAACAGACAAACACATTCTACTAGGCTTACCAATGCCCTAGGGCAAATAGCCTAGTATGAACCTATGAACTGTTCATTCTCAACTGTTCGAGCTCATTACAGAGTAAAGGGAGCCTCTCAGTTAGAATTTGCCCTCCAGCATGTCCATGTATGTTCTATTCAGTCTTACCGCTTGCTCAGAGGTGACCTTTGCCCAACATACAAGGCCATGTCAAACCCAGATTTGATGAATATGCTTCACCTAAAAAATCTAGATCCATCAGAGCCACAAGGGCAGGAGACTTAAACCTCGACACGGCTATTAATAGGACATGCTGGAGGGATAGATTCATCACCCAAAGACTCCTATGCTGTGGAACAAAATCACGGTATATGTGAGGCAGAGCACCTCGCTGGCCTTGTTCAAGAGAAATCTTGACCAATGGATGGGAGATCGCAGATATACCCCAGGGATTACCTCAGTGTCACTGCTCGACAGAGGCACAGAAAAATAATGGGTATGGTTCCCCATACTAAAGGGGTGGCGTAAGCCACAAAACGATGGGCTAGGCTTGTAAATGCCCTCGGGCAGATAGCCTAGTATGAACCTATGAACATGTGTGTACTGCTATAGTACTTCTGCCATATGTTGCATGTGTGTGTGTTGTGGGGGATGCACAGGTAATGGCCAGATACGTCTGCACAGGTGACACGTGTGACACATTCTGGGTGTTCATCCATACATACTGGATGTATGCTGCCATCCAACCCTGTGATGTGGACACACATTACTCAGCCTGGATATACATATCTGAACAACACCACAAGCACAATACACTACCTTGCTATGTATGCATGTTATTACACAGTTATTCAGTAGTTATGACAGTGATGCTATCCATGCAGCCCACTGGGCCAGTGGAAGCCACAACACACACCGCCAGCACCTTTGCATATGCTTACCACAGACATCCCACATACTGCATGTACTGTGCACACAGTTATCTAACCCAGAACAACTGCACACCACTTATTAATCCTGTCCAGTGGACTACAGATACAGGCATATTGTATAACAATAGTAGGAGGCTACTGCAGCACAGGGCAGATTCACATGATGGGAAGGCATCTGTTGTCTGCAGTGTTAAGATGCTTCACATTCACCAAATGCACAGATATTGCCAACAATGTTGCAGACAGTTTAGGTGCAGGTACCCCCCCCCATTGTCCTACACACGTGTTATTAGTTATCCCAGATGACTGTAACCTCCCTATCCTCTCACATGTCCAGGTGAGAGCCACCCTCATCATTGCAGAACACATATCATCACTGTTACGAAATGGTATCCCTGGATGTGTGCTACATTCACCCCTGGAGGACATAGCACCACATGACAGACTGATATTAATCCCTGGCCATACTACAGGATATGTACCTGAACAGTGCCATACATACACAGTGGTCCCACACCAATGAGGAGGAACCTCTATTGACCCTGGGAACTACTGCATCATATGCACAACTGGCCTTGTGTTCTAAGCTATGGAAGTGTTAGTTATGGCCCACATGTACAACAATATTACATATGTTTATATTTCATGACTATCTACACACAACCTATCTCATGGACATACCTATAGATAGTGAACTATGATACATTTGGAGGTGTCACAGTATACACAGGATTAACCTGCTACTTTGCATTACCTGTGTTTGTGGCAGCTTTTGGTGTGTCACTCGTGCTGCTTGAATTTTGCTGCTGTTGCTGCTGCTGCTGCTGCTGTTTTGCTGCTGGCTGTCTGTATATTTTCTCTTCTCTCTCTGTCTCTCTCTCTCTCTCTCTTTCTCATTAGGTTTGTGCAATGACTGTATTGCATGAGTGGAGTGTGGGTACTGAATACTTTTGTAGGTATCTGCATAGGTCCATGTGATGGCCTCTGCACCAATTGTAAGGCAGCATTTGCTAATTGCAAGCAGCTGGGTGTGTACTAATTGCATGTCTCACTGTGATTTCAGGACACTGCTATAAAAGGGTATGTGAGATAGGCGTTGCCCTTTCAGATTGTAGGGCGTGGACCATGCTGGTATGCTGTTGACAGTGTTCTGTGAGTGTGAAGGTTAGTACATCTCCCATGCTTCATGCTGTGTTGTAGATTCAGGTTGCTGCATTTATCTTGCCTGTTCCCTGTAGTGAGTGTGTATGCATACTGACACCTACAACTATATGTCATATGTATTGCTATATAAATATATATATATATATATCTGTGTACATATACATACTTTCATATATGTACATTAGCTGACATTATTGGGTACAAGCTAACAATTAGCAGGGCTGTTTCCGTTAACACTACTGTAGTATGGGAATCCAGTAATTGGGACTATAAAAGTCTGCCTGACATGCTTTGGGTAGTAGACATACTATATTGCCTTTATCTTCATTCCTACTATTGCATGTTCCACTTATTTAGCACTATATTCCTGTATGAGAGTCATGGCTTAGTGGTAGGTCATACAGACTAGTGTTACAATGGTCTTGTGGTAGGGCCTACTAGTATGCTCATATTCTGCTTTTTGAGTTGAGTATAGGGCCTATCAATCACAGTGCTGGAGGCACCTTTAAGCAGTTAAAGGGCTTAGTAGGTCTCACAGGAGCCAGGCTGTGTTGCAGATTCTGGTTGCTGCATATATCTTCACTGTTTCCTGTAGTGAGTGTGTATGGCTACTGAGACCTACAACTATATTTCATATGTATTAATATATATTTATATATATGTATGTGTAGATATACATACCTTCACATATGTACATTACCTTACATTATTATGTACAAGCTAACAGGTAGCAGGGCTGTTTCTGCTCACACTGAACTAGTATGGGAATCCAGTCATTTGGCCATTAAAACTCTACCAAACATGCTTTGGATAGTACATCTCCTATATTACCTTTATACTGATTCCTACTATTACATGTTATATTTATTTTAGCAGTGTGTTCTTCCAAAGCAGGCATGGCTTAGTGGTAGGTCAAACAGACTAATGTTACCTAGGTCCTGGTTTGAGACTGACAGTGGGAATTTTTACTTTGCAAACTTTCCAACTGAGTACAGGACCTGTCAATCAAAGTGCTGAGGCCACCTGTAAGCAGTTAGAAGGGTAAGTAGGTCACACAGGGGTCAGGCTGTGTTGCAGATTCAGGTTGCTGCAATTATGTTAACCTTTTCCTGTAGTGAGTGTGTATGGCTACTGAGACCTACGATTATATTTCATATGTATTAATATATATTTATATATATGTATGTGTAGATATACATACCTTCACATATGTACATTACCTTACATTATTATGTACAAGCTAACAGGTAGCAGTGCTGTTTCTGTTCACACTGAACTAGTATGGGAATCCAGTAATTTGGCCATTACAACTCTACCTGACATGCTTTGGATAGTACATCTCCTATATTGCCTTTATACTGATTCCTACTATTACATGTTATATTTATTTTAGCACTGTGTTCTTGTAAAGCAGGCATGGCTTAGTGGTAGGTCATACAGACTAATGTTACCAAGGTCCTGGGTTCGAGACTGACAGTGGGAATTTATTTTTCTTAGCAAACTTTCAAACTGAGTACAGGACCTGTCAATCAAAGTGCCATAAAGGCACTTTTAAGCACTAAACCAGGTCTGCGCTCGTTTGCAGGAGCTCACGCATGCGCACTGGCGGTGAGCTCCGCTAACAAGCGACACCAGCTATTTTCTTTGAAAGAAAAGAAAAAGGGGTGACAGGAAAGTGGTGAAAAGGGGTCACAAAGAGGGTAAGACAGTAGGGAAAGAAGCGTGGGATTTGCAGGAAGGGTGTAGGTAAGGCCCATAGATGCCCATGTCTTTTGCAGCAACAGCTGTATATTTCTATGTATTTTGGTGAGACATTTGAAACCTTCCACCTCTGAGAGAGGTGTCAGGACAACATTAATATTTGTTGTACAGCCAATTGTAATTAACAGTTTAGATGTCCAGCGGACATGTGTGCGACATGGACAGCTATGTATGGGGCGTAATTTTTTGTGGGACAGAGTGCCCTTTTTTTTTTTACAGGTGAGAGTGGTATGACAGGTGAAGGAAGTCGGTAAAGCTGGGGAGGTAGGTTGGGTAGGTTAACAGACAAGACAGACAAGACGCATACAGGGACGGTGTATGACACACGTGGGGGTTACACAATTGACGGGACGGAGGTTGGGATATCCGAGATGCACGAGCCCACAGATGGCAACAGTGGAACTGATATCCCCACCCATAGGCAGTTGCCACTATTCCTTCACAGCCCAGGACGGGCTGTGCTGGGGCTGTGTAGGCGGGCAACGGCCGGGGCCCGTTAGCTGTGCCACACGAGCCTCAAGCTGGCGTGGGGTCCAAGAACAGTGTCTTGGATCTCCCTCGCACCACAGACCGGACACCGCGGAGGGTGAGTGGGCGAACCCCTCCGGCCACACTTGCAGAGGGGACGGGCCCCATCCCCTGCAGCGCTTCCACCCGAAGGTGGCACAGGGCCACCGGAGGGTCCGCCTGGGCACTAGTGCCAGGTGCAGTCGCCAGCTGAGGTGGGAGAGGTGGGTCCGCTGGGACCTGCCTTCCCAAGCGTTCTAGGTTTGTGAGTAGTTATGTTAGTTTGGGTTAGTGGCATTTTATTCCATTCAGATTAGTTGTAACAGCATGCATTGGTATTCCCATCAAACAAACACCCAGATATGAACACCATTGAACAAGGGGCATATCAATATCACATGCATTATTTGAACAGCAAAACACAGTCAAACGACATGCAGGGTTGATTAATGGCAACAGGCCATCAGATTTGCAGGTATGAACAGGGCACATGCACGAACAGACATGCATATATGTTTGAAACGGACAAATGTCCATGATTAATGAAATGTTCACATACCATTATTTAGTGGATGTTGTTATATGGAATTATAGGGTTGGGTGGGGATAGAAAGTGATGACACATTCATATGTTACACATTGATTCACATTTCTCATAGGTACACAATTAAGTTGAGGCTGATGTTTCAAAATAATCTTTATTTGACTGTCATGCTACACCTGTTACACATACATCACTATCCTACTTATTTTGAATTTGATCAGATACATCATCCTGCTACACTTTGATGACAGGACAGGGGACAACTATGGCTGTTTAGTCTGTCAGATAATCATTCATTCTATCTGCAAATTGTTTACTGTTATCACCATATACAGATTTTGACCTAGACATTCCAGATTCAGACACACTGAAATCAGTTTGGGATGTTAATTTGTACTTCCCACATGCATTTAGTTCTGTAGAAACACACTGAGGCTTATATATTCAGGGGTTATTACTACTTTATTTATTCATACATGAGCCTTTCTGTCACTCTCACACATTCTGCAACTTCACAGTTCAGGTTGGTACTTCTAGGCTTTGTTCACATATTAGACCTGTGGTGATTCAAACACTTTCCAACAGCCTCACTTCTGTCATGATTCAGCATTTCAACAGGCGATATATCTCACATGTGACTACCTCAGATTCTGAAGCTGTACTCTTGAGACTACTGCAGGTTACAGTATATTTAATTAATGATGGGACATCTGTATTACAGCACTGTTTAATTCTATCAATTATATTTCCAGTTACACTTGCATACTGATGAACTTGTTGCAGCCATACCTGCAGACTTTCAATTCCTGCTTGCACATTATATTACTTTTAATCAATACACTGCACTGTTCTGATACATGGTACATAATAATATTTATTTACAAGTACTGGGTGGGGTTACTAACCTGCATGGTGGCGCAGCACCAGCCTTCTGGCGTGCATCTCACGATTCGCAGAGCGGACACCTGCAGCTGTAATACAAAGGGAATAATATTGGACTACACATCTCCATGGTATCAGCTGGTTGAAATCCTTACATACATGAGTAAAATGTGACTTACTCAGTAGTGGGGCGTTGGGCATTTGCCGGGCCTCCTGGATCCAACGGTTCAATTGGTCCTGCTTGCGTCTCTTCAGGTCCGCATGGTGGTGACGGACCTGCTCACCAGTGCGTGGAATGCCAGTAGCACTGGTCAGATCACGAGCCAACTGGTCCCACGCCTCTGCCCTATATGCTCCCCATGAGACCTGGCCCTGCATGAGTTGGGCCTCGTGATTATGGACAAGGAGCCAGACCATGTATCTGGACTCCTCAACGCCACGACGCTGTGCTCGAAAACAATGCCCCTCACCTACGCCACTCGTGCGGACTGCAAGTCTGTTCTACAATCAGTTATGCTGTGTATTCCTGCCTATGGGGCTTATATATGCCGCTTTTCCCGCACATTTCTCTGATTGGCCGTTTTGGAATTGTATCTACTTCACTGAAAATGCTTTCTCATGCTCCATTCTGGGTTTTATCCCATATATATGCTATTTCTGCATTTCTAGGTATTGCTGTCATGGCTTGGTGGTTTAGTTCCTTGACTCTAGTGCATGGTATCCTGGGTTCGAATCTGGCAACTGATTTTTGCTTTTCCTGACAGAAATGAGTTGAGGACCTGTCAATCAAACATGCCAAAAGCACTTTTAAGCACTTTAAACCTGTTCTGCGCTCATTTGCGCGGAGGTAACGCATACGCACTGGCAGTTAGCTTGTGGGAGCGGCGCGCAAACGGTGTGCGCTGGGATAAATCCTAATTGGCTATTGACACGCATGTTAAGCTAATTGCACACAGTTTCAGTCTGTCTAACTGCAGCTTGGCAACGGGCACGCAGTTTGCAGCTTTTGAAACACTACTCAGCTACGGGCACTCTGTCTCACAGCAGCTTAGCTATCAGTACATTTCTGACTATTTTTATTATTATGTTACTTCAAAATATATGCTCTATTTCATTCCATTTTACAAAAGGGAATACATTTACATTTGTACAATACTGTCAGGGGGCTTTTTAGTGCTTATTTACAAAAAAAAAAAGGTTGTTGTAGGGGCTCGAACCCTGCCTGCCTACTCTTAGGGCGGCAACTCTACCGCTAAGCTATTATTTCTTGGCTTACTTTGCATATTTAGTTCTTATATCCTTTTCCACTGACTGCTGACTGTGATTGCGCTAGTAGCAAACCCTTTGCAGCACACAGTAGCAAACATTTACGGGGTTTAACAAAAAAAAAAAGTTTTAATTTAATTTTATGACATCTCTTCACTTTATACACTGATGGCCAGTCGGGGCATGTGTTGTATAGTGTGTTTATTCACATTTTCATGGCCTTTCTCGTGGCTGTTTACTTTCAGCCATTCTAGTCTTCCGGGGGCGTGTCCACTTGCAGAGCTTAGCCTACAGACACGCCCCCTACTCTCTTACACAGACCGTGTAAGAGTTACTAGTGTGATTCAGCATGCCTCATGCACCTCATGCATATGCATGACATGCTGACATCACACAGTTTAACTGCAGCCTCCGTGTAAGAGTTATAACTCTTACACGGAGGCTTCCTGAATCTGGCCCGTAGTTTCTTGTAGTAAGCAAATGTCTTATTTTAGAAGGCATAGAAAATGAAACATTTATTTAAATGTTTTTGAAAATCTACTTAACAGCAGCATAATAATCTGTGTTAAAAACTTCTGTTCCAAACATATACTTTATTATAATTCATTTAATTCATCTGATTGACAAGCATAAACAATTTTATAATTCTATTCTGGAAGAAATGTCATGTGATATATTTTAAAGCAGTAGGTTAGCATGATTGTAAAATCTGGTTACTAAAATGTGTTTGCTGTGCATTATTTTCTATAAAGCAGACAGATTTATTCTAGGGACAGCAAGTAGGATAGTGCTCAACAAGGACATAACTCAGTGAGATCAGATATATATATATATATGTGTGAGTGTGTGTGTGTGTGTGTGTATGTGTGTGTGTATGTATGTGTGTGTGTGTCTGTGTGTATGTGTGTGATGGCTTTTTTTTTTAATAATGCAAGTGTTTCTGAGAATTTGCATAACTATGCAATATGATTTATAATATTTTTTATGAATACAATATTTTACTCTATTGACAATAATGAGTTTAAGTAAATGCTCATATACAAACAATTCAAGATTTTTTTTTGGAAGCTGTTAATAGTATTCACATGACAGAAAATAGATGCATCTTAATATATGTAATGTCTAAATCATATTAGCCAAAGTTTTTGATTTAAATGAATGTTAGAACCTAATTTTCTCTCCTCTTGATTTCTAACATCAAGATTATTTGAATGCTATTTGAATACAAGTGTTATATATTACATAGATTTTTATAGTAGTATGAACAGTTTAAAAAAAAAAAGTTTATTTTAGTTTATATGATGCTGTTTTACCAAATGTGTAGTTTTGTCTTGACAGATAATTGAATTGAAAACTGTTAACCTCAGTTAAATATAACTAGTATTAAATTGATAAGGTGGTAGCTGAGGTACTGCTGCTTAGGGTAGGGGGTTAACTTGAGTAGTAAATACTACTCTAAGTTGGAGTTTTCAACTCCAGGCTGGATGCAAGGTTTAATCCTTACATTATTTTCACTTGTTCATTGTTATATGTATATAGTTTTGACATCCACAATATATTTTGTATACTCATTGTCACTACAAACAAAATTGAATCCTATACAAAATCCCATAAGAGATTTAATAAATACAGCTATATTTAAAGGTACACCTAAAAGAGGAGATGTAACATTATTTATCTTGTTATTTGTTATTTCGATCATAAGATTCTTGAGTTTTAAAATGCCAAATGACATCTTTAAAAGGAATTTCTTTAAACATTAATGGATTGAATAATCCGTGTAAAAGGGCAAGCCTAATAAGATACATTAATTTACACAAGGCCAATCTAGTCTTCCTGCAAGAAACCCATCTCTTGAAAAAAGATATTGATAAACTAGCCACTAATAAGTATACAGTATTGGTTAGTTCAGAGCACACTCAGAAAAAGAGAGGAGTGGCTATTTTATGGAATAAAAGTATGCCCATTCCTAAAACCATTAAGTCTTTTCAGGATGACAAAGGAATGTTTTGTATGGTTACAATACAAATTAATGGGAAGACTTACACTTTAATTAATGTATATTGGATACCTGGAATTGGTATTAATTCAGTGAAACATCATATTGATAAGATCATATCATTCTCTATAGGGGATATTATTTTAGCTGGTGATTTTAATTGTATACTACATGAAAGTGATACTACCACTATAAGGAGAAGAAGAATTACATCTAATGCAAAACATTTAAATGATTTTGCTAATTCTTATCATTTGAATGATATTAATAATCAGATAGATTCAAAATCATTACCATACACCTTTTTTTCTAACAGATACGAAACTTATTCAAAAATAGATAGGGTCTTTATTTCTAACCAGATGGTAACAGATTTAATTAATTCCAAAATCATTTCATGTCCTATATCTGATCATAACTCAATTGTTTTTGAATTCATGATAAAAATACTCATAATGTTCAGATCAAAAGGATACCAGCATACTTAACTCAGCTAAAAGACTATAAAGAATATATACTTTCAGAAGTACAACATTTTCTAGACATAAATAATACTCCTGAAGTCTCCATTGTCTATGTTTGGGATGCCTTAAAATCATATCTATATGGACAAAGTATCAGATGGTATAATAATAAAAGGAAATCTTGGGATAAGGAATTGTTAGATATTCAAAGTAAATTAGACTCTTATAAACATAATAAAGAAAATGCTATGGACAAGAAAGTTATTGAAGAAATAAACAAACTAAATGAGAAATACAAAGAAATTTTAACTCATAAAGTTAAAATAACTTTAGAGAAATACAAGTTTTTGTCTTATTCAATAAGCCCCAAATACTTACATAGACTTAAAAATAAAACAAAAAGATTGAATAAACAAAACCATATCAAAGAAATCTTTTCTCTAAGGAAAAAGAAGAATGTTTCTAGTATACCAGAAATACTGGATGAATTTAGAAATCACTTTCACAAGATTAACCATAACAACATTAACATGGAACCTAAAGATAAAATAAAGGAGTTTATAACCACAAACATGAATAAAAAGCTTAATAAACAACAGATTAAACTATTGGACAAGAGTATTTCATATACAGAAGTTATTACACAAATAAATAAGCTTAAATCAAACAAAGCACCGGGTAATGATGGTATTATACCAGAGATATATAAAATCCTTTCTAAAACTACATATTCATTAATACATAAGGTTTTTATTTTGGCCCAAACTGAGTTAATAACCCCCCCATTTTGGCAATATACATTTATTTCACCAATTTTAAAACCTAATAAAGATCCAACTAGATGTTCTTCATATCGACCCATCTCATTACTTAATGTTGATTATAAAATGTTTATGAGTATTTTTGCTGATAGATTGAAGACAATCATCACCGGCATTATAGATATAGATCAGACGGGCTTCATTGTAAATAGAAATACTTTTGATAATATAAGAAGAACTTTAACATTAATTGATTTTGCAAATAGGAAAAAGAAAGATTTAACACTTATTAGTCTTAATATAGGTTCAGCATTTGATTCAGTAAGTTGGGACTATCTGTTTACCTTACTGAAATGCACAAACTTCTCTGATGCATTTGTAAATTTAATTGAGCATTTATACAAAGGAACGCTGGCTTATATTAAGGTAGGAACATATGTTTCACAAAAATACCCATTCTTAAAGGTACAAAGCAAGGATGTCCACTTTCTCCACTATTATTCACTTTAGTAATGGAGCCTTGGGCTAATTTGATTAGAAACAGTACTGACATAGAGGGTTTGAAATAGACGAAAATACAACATCAAAAATTCAACTTTTTGCAGATGATGTTCTAATTACATCAGCAGGATCTAATTCTTCTATGCAGTCTTTATTTGATAAAATGATGAATTTTAAAAGTATTTCTGGTTTAATATTCAATGAAGAAAAAACTAAAATACTACCTATAATTATACTAAAAATATTCTCATTAGTGATTTTACTAAATATGTACCCAATTCAGGTCAGATAACTTATTTAGGTATAATACTATCTAAAGATATTAAATCTATTATATATAATAACTATAATACCTGTTTTCTTAATATACAAAATCTTTTTAATACCTGGAATAATATGTTTTTTACTATGGAGGAGAGACTTACAATTATTAAAATGATAATATTCCCCAAGATTTTATACTTAATACAATCAATAATACTTTCACCTACAAAAATAATTATCAAGAAACTGAATACACTAATGTTAAATTTCTTATGGGCACCTAATAGACCTAGGATTGCATTAAAGAAACATACTAATAGCTGGTCTCAAGGGGTATTTCTTTTCCAGACTTTAATTTATATATTATCTCTTCTATTATAAAAGTTATTACTTTATTAATAGATCAGTCATATATCGCAAAATGGAAAGATTATTGGGAGCTAATTAGTATGCACTTCATGAAAATCTCCTTAACACATAAAAATATGATTGTAAATAACTCCATGTTGTGGTTGCTAAAGGAATTTTGTACTTCACCTATTACACCTAAACATATGGTTTGTTACCCATTAAATATTATTATTAGTTATCGTAACTTTATATTCATGCACCCTAAGTATAGGGAATGGAATTTTATTGTATTCCTATAATGTATACTCAGGGTATGCTTATGTCATCTACTTCTGAAGGAGCTCATTTAGCTATAGATAATGATCTAAAGTACTGGTATCAGCTGATATCCGATAATAAAGTTAAAAATCTAGATTTCTTAAAACAAGAATTTGATCTAAGAGAAACTTGCTGGTTAGAGGTTCAGATCTTTAGACAACATCTCATTGATAGAATAGATCTAATGTCTATAACAGTTAAAGAATCTATTCCAAAACTGATTGATTACTTGATATTAAATTTACAGCATAAAGTTTCTGATAAAGGTAAACTTTCATATATACATAAAATTATCAGACAAGAAACTTTTACAGTGTAGATTCATACTGGAATTATTTCACCTCTATTAATGGGGACCCACCAACTCAACAAGATAAACAATATATATTGGAATCTGCTTATAGAACTACATCTTCCATTGTCTGGAGACTTTATACATGGACATTTTTACATAGATCTTTTTATACACCTTTGATGATGAATAAAATAAATAATAAAGATAATCTATGTAAGAGATGTAATGTAGAAATTAATGCTGACTGGGCTCATATGTTTTATGACTGTATGAAGTTGAAAGAATACTGGAAGTCAATTAATGAATTTTTGCAGGCTCTTTTACAGATAATTTCGTTATTTCTAAGTCTCTTATATTATTCAACACACCTGTACCTCAATGTTTTAAAAGATTAAGCTTCCCTTGTTATGGTCTATCCTAGCAGTGGCCAGGAAAATAATAACTAGAAATTGGATTTCAGATACACCTCCTTCGTTCAATGAATTTAAAAATGTTATGAATATAATGTGCCATATGGAAATAAGCACAATTAGAATGAGAACAACTAGAAAAACATCATATTATATTGTATGGGATAATTTACAAAATTTGTTAAAAAAATTCTAATTTCAATAGCACAGTATTTTAGTTTAATTAATTGATCTGATTGTAGTGGATGTCTTTGTAAATACTTTAGTTGTTTTGTTGAATATTATAATAATACCTATTTTTAATTACTTGTATAAAATTGTTATGATATTTCTCTTATATGTTAAAACAATAAACCTGTTTTGAAAAAAAAAAAGAGAGCAGGAGATGTCCTTATGTATTTCATGTCTAAGGGAAGCAGTTGCTTTCTAAATACATTGGATAACTAATGTTGTAGACAGCAGGCAGAAAAAGAGTTGCAATGAAGCCATTTCATGTTCTGCTGTTTCTTACTGCTGCCTTTTAGTGCCTACTGTCAGACATAACTTAACAGTAGTTAGGGGGTGTTTAATGATTGTTAAGGATCATTCTAAGCATTAAGATGTAGTTCAGTAGTGCTGAACCAGGGTGACATTTAAGTGATATTGGAGCATAGTCACAGTGCTCCATGTACAGCATCATATTTCTTTCATTGTGTTGGAAGCTGTGAACAAACCACCACATCTAAAATGTTGGCAGCCTTATAAAACTAGCAGTGGTTAATATCTTCAAAAGTGAACTAGTTTGTCATTTTTTTTGTTAATCTGCATTTACTGTTTTCCCAATAACCAAAGCTTTAAGTAAAAGTCCAATCTTGTAATAACAGGGCAAACACAGTAGTCTAAATCCTTCTCATATGCAATGTAAGAGCTGTGAATCCACCTTGGTTACTTTACACACAATCAGAACTAAAATATTAACCTCACGAGGTTACTATTCAAAACAAAGTCACACCCAAGTTGCAAAACAAGACAAGAAAAAATATTTTTCAGGAGGGACACTCCTGTACCCCCCAAAATGGGGGCAAGCCCCGCACCCCTCAAACTATGTTCATAGGTTCCTAGCTGTTTACTAGGCTAACAACCACAAGTGCCTTTTTTAAGCCTAGCCATGCATACCAAATCTCTGACGAGTTCTGATACCCTTGATAAGTGTAAGCATGGGCCTGGGGAGATGAACCATTTACAGGTTACCTGTTTGCATCAGACACATAAGTGCCAAAATCAAGGATGAATTTCCGTTTCCACATCCAGTTGTCCAAGTTGCACTTGAACTGGATTAGGGAGGAACTTTGCTTTACATGGATGGGGAGCCTGTTCCATAGAGAGGGTAGTCTCTGGGATACATATCTATCTCTCCAGCAGGTCTTATTTATATCACAGGCAAGGAAGATTATGTGTAAATTAACCAAGGTGGAGTCTCAGCTCATACTTTGCATATGAAGTGTGTGTGTGTGTGTGTGTGTGTGTGTGTGTGTGTGTGTGTGTGTGTGTGTATATATATATATATATATATATATATATATATATATATATATATATATGTATACATATATATATATATATATATATATATATATATATATATATATATGTATATGGCTTCTCTTGAGTTGATTGAATGCAGGTTTGGTTAATGAGCAATAGGGGTGATTTTTAATATTGAAATGACGGATAGCTGAACATTTAAAATGTCGAGGGACTGTTTCATTGTGAAAAGTGAGTGAATTGCAGGGGGTGAGAGCATGTGTGTGTGTGTGTGTGTGTGTGTGTGTGTGTGTGTGTGTGTGTGTGTGTGATTGTTAGGGTTAGGGTCAGGGGTAGGTTTTGTATGCGTGTGAGTGTGTGTATTTTAGGGTTAGGGTCAGGGTCAGAGTAACTTAAGGGGGTAGATGTAGTGATGTTAGTATTTGTGTGCGTTTGTATATATGAGCATGTCTTGTGTAGTGGCAGTGTTTCAGGAAAGTGTTAAGTTATAATTCAGGATTAGGTTTAGGGGAAAGGGCAGCATTACAAGTTAGGATTAGCACACATTATCAAGATGGGAAAGGGGCCTTTTTATTTGGCTTTCCGTCTTTCCTTTTACTTTGCGGTAGAGGTCTTTACTTTTTAGCTTCTGCTTGCACTGAAGTAATTGTGTATTTGGTAGTCAGTGCTAGGAGTGCCATTCGGCTTTCTGCTTTTTGCCTTACTTTATGGTTGAGTACTTTACTTTCTGTTTTTGCTTGTACTGAGATAATTGTTCATCTCATGTGAGTTATATTTTGAAAACAGTGCTGTGGAGTTCACATTTGTTTGAGTCCTTGTTAAGATGTCAGAGTATTTATTTTATGTTTTATTCATTTATGTGCTCTCCCTCATCTTTCTTAAGACATGGTGAATACATATCTTTTTATGGCTGGTAATTTGTGGTGACTTGCAGATGTTTTACTTATCAGGAAGGAAGCAGGTGCATTTAAGCAGTGCTGCTTAACATGTAGTTCATTTGATTTACAGTTGGAAAGCAGTGTTGTGAGGTTTGCATTTACGTGAGTCCTTGTAAAGACTTAAGGGTATTTATTTTATTTTCTATTCATTTGTGTGCTATCCCCCATCTTTTTCTAGACGTGGGCAACACATACTTTTTTTAGACTGGTAATCTGAGCTTACTGATAGGTGTTTCCCCTATCAGGAAGAAAGCAGAGCAGTGTCACCCGAGTTGTTTGAGTTATATTGGGAAAACATTGCTGTGGAGTCTGCATTTACTTGAGTCCTTGTACGGAGTTCAGGATATTTATTTTCCTTTCTTTTCATTTATGTGCTCTTCCCCATCTTGCTCAGTGTGAGGCGAACACATAATTTTTTCTTTTTGGTGATCTATGGTGACTGACAGGTGTTTTTACGTAGCAGGAAGGAAGAAGCTGAATTTAAGCAGCACTGCTTAATGCATGGTTTATTTGTGTTACATTTGGAAAACAGTGCTGTGGAGTTTATATTTACTTGAGTCCTTCAGGTTATTTATTTTCATTTTTATTTATTTGCATGCTGTCCTCTGTCTTTCTCAAGGTGTGGGAACACATACATTTTCTGCCAAGTGATCTGTGGTAATTGACAAGTGTTTACCTGTCAGGAAGGTAGCAGTTGAATTTACTGAGTGATGGGTGTTTGGAGTTTAATTTAATAGGGAGTACATCTCTACACCTCTTGTTTATTTTTAATATAAGAGTGGGTCCTTTTGGGTTCTTAAAATGGATTCTTTAAATACTCATGTATTTAAAGGCCATATTAAAATCAGTATTTACCTAAATGTGGAAATTGTGGTATAAATTTAAAAAAATATTTATAAGGGCCACTGTTTTAGTTGTGTTAGATCGACAGAAGTTTGTAATGTTATTAATAGTAAGGATCTGAAAAACAACTTAAATTGTAAATGCCTGTATGTGAAGGATTTTACCTCTGTACATTAGTTTATACTAGAGTGGTAAGTGGATGTGAAAAGTATCCAAACTACAGCCTTAGCTAATAAATCAGTTTCATTTGTGACTAACACTGATAATCAGGAATAGCCATTTTTAACTCAGCAGAAAAAAAGTGAAGGTAAAGAAGAGAAAAAAAGGATCCCAAATTATCCAGATACCACAAATGTTAAGAAAGGGGAAAAAAGGTAAAAATAAGAACATCAATAAGAAGAAATGTTTAGAACAGGGATCTTAAAATAAAGACTTGCTTAATCAAAGTTCATTGAGCATGGAAGAATACTATAGACAGTGATAACTTATGAATCCGTGATGAAAATGCTATTGGTGAAGTGGTAATGCCAAGGGTTGAAATTAATGAGGGTGGGATATCAGGTGAAAATTGCATTGAAAAAAAACAGTAATAATTAGTAGCAAGAAAATCAGGGAATTGCTAGTGTTGAAACCAGTGAAGTTGGGAACTCAGGTGAGATTTGGGTTGAATATTCACCCGATATTTCACTTAAACAGTAAGATGTGGTCTCTCACCTGAAGTTACAATGATAAATAAATATGGTGGAATAAAAGATAGAGAGTTTACATCTACTGATAAGGATGAGTTGTTAACATGACTCCATTTGTCAATAAAACACAATTAATTGGTCAAGGGACTAGTGGTTCAAACAGATTGGATTTGGTTTTAACTTTAATACCCGAAAAGGTAATTGATTTGAAAATTGGACCTCTGCTTGGATGCTCTGACCACTACTCTTTGACTTTTGATCTTAACCTTACATTATTTATAAAGTTACAAAAAAGATTTAAAAAGTTTAATATAGGTGATCTTGATTATCGCTCTCTAATAGAAATCATAACTTATACGAACTGGTTATCTTAGTTTAGATTCCTTCATTTACGTCTATAAGAACTTTGAAAAATTTTAGTTCACTAGAACATTAGCTACTGAACATGAAATTTAGGAAGTATTCTACTCTCATGTGTGATGGCATAGGGAATTAACAAAATTACTCAAGAAGAAGAAAATAAATTATAATCTTTAAAAGAAATACCTCACTAGTATGAATAAAATAATTCTTAATAGCTTATGCAAGACCCTTAAGAATAAAATAAGGTAATTTAAAATTAATTTTGAAACGTGTTTGCTTAATGATTCTACATGTAAAAAAAATTATATAAATATATTAATTCATTTAATAATGCTGCACTGTCTCCCTATATAAGAATTGAAGGTATGCAAATATCCGATCCACAAATCATAACTAATACATTTAAAACCTTTTTGTTAATATTTGTACTAACACTACTGATAAGTCTACAATTCCTATTGCAGTGTATGGTCAGTGTCTCAGTTTTACTGTAAACATGGTCAAAGATGCATTAAATAAAATTAATGCTACAACATTGATGGGCCTGAGTCTATATTATGATATTGCACGCTCAGAAGAGCGAAAGACATATAATCAACCCCATGTAAGTGAAAGCTTACAACGTCGAAACCTCAGAACAGCTATTTTTTCCAAGGGAAAAAAATTGCTATTTCTAGAAAAAAAACCTACAAAACATTGCTGTGCCTCCCCACACCCCCCTACTTAAATATACCAACTCCGAGATCACAATACAGTGCCGAAAAGGCAAAATAGCGAAAGCGGGCAAACAAATTCTTTTCCAGGGAAAGAATTCGCTGAAAAGCCGCTTCACTACTTTGCCTTTTCGCACTTTTCAGTTCGAAGACGCATTCGACAACCTGCGTCTGCGACAGCATAATAGGGAGTCAGTGGGCCCAGATATGATTCTAGGGTCTCTGTTAGTTAATATTAAAACTGTTATTACACTAGTAATGCATAGCATATTTAACAGGCTTCTAGAAATGGTACTGTTCCTAAATCATTGAAACATGCACACGTTACTCAGATATATAAAAAAGGTGAGAAAAAAGAAGTTAAAAACTATAGGCCTGTCAGCTTGATATCTGTAGTTGGAAAATGTTTTGAAAAATGTATGCCTGAATTAATGGAGGGCAAGTCTAGTGCCAGCAGCCAGTGTAATTCTAGCTCCAATAGAGTATGTTGAAGCTACTGTAGTTAAAAAAAACTTAAAAGAGTTGGCTCTTGGGATCAGGCTGGCAGTCTGCTGTGAGGTGAGCTTCCACCCTGTCCCAGCCCCTGCCTCTCTGCGCTCCCTGAAATGCTGTTAATTGAATGTCCCGAGGGTCGGAAGCATTTTCTTTAAAAAAATTATTCATTTCAAAGCAGGCTGGAAGATATTTTTTAAAGCATTCTCAATAGATCAGCAGGTATCACACTTGCCTTTGCTCCTGGAAGACCAGGAAGCTGTGAGTTCTATCACCACACCAGGTAGCTGGATTAACTTTATGGGGATCCCTGGTGGTCTAGTGGTTAGGATTTGACACTCTACCACCAAAAACTAACTTCAAATCCCAGTAAAGGAATTTCAATGGAATTAAGCTTTACTGGAAAAGCAACAAAGACTGTGTCATAGACTGCTATGAGGGAAAGGTTAGTTTGTTTTTCTTATATTGCATAATTTGTATTACTTTATTGCCTTCTTCTCTTTTGTGTGTGTTAGAGTGTATTTTTATTTCATTTCAGTTGTATTCTGTTTTCTATTGCATATTTAAACAAAGAAAGAGATCAAAGCTGTGTCCCTTGTGAGTCTCACAGAAATTACATTTCCCCCCACCCTCCCATCCTGATGTGTTTTTAAACTCAGCTGTCCCTCTAGTTGCCCACCCCTTATGTTACTACCGTTTATTTCCTTCCATCTTTTCTTTCATTGGCTATTGTCAGTAAGCATAAAATTATCATTTTGTAACTCACTCCTCTTCAACTATTTTAATGTATTTGCCTTCCCTCTGTATTCCATAGAGCCAGAATAGTAAGTGCTCACCCTCTTCCAACCTACCTTGCTCTTTTAAAATTGGTGTCTCTCTGCTTAGATTAAGGCTTGATTTACTCCCTCTTTCATATCTAACTGCTTAGTGCACAATGTGACTCGTAGAATATTAACCCATTTCCCCATCTTACCTTTAAAATCTATAACATTTGATCCAAGACCACCAATCATTGGAGATCCCATATTCTGCCTGCCAGTAGCCACTTTTTGATTAATGCTTCTGTTTTGCTTCTGGTGAGAGGAAGCACATAGGGTACTTATTTCCTAGAGACTTCTGATCACCGGAAAGCCTTATAACTAATTCACAGATGTCAGGTTGGCATTTGGGATTCTGTTTTGCTCCTGGCGAGAGAAGGAGCAGAGGGCATTGGTTCTTGACTGTATCTGATTGGGCAGTGAGTGTCTGGGTGGATCCTTCCTGACTGGACTGGTTGCTGTTCAAGACATCTACCAGGAAAAGGCTACAACAAGCCTACAGACCCATGCATCATCTGGGACAAGATGGTTGATCACCAAAGAGCTTGTGGTTTCACAGTTTGGGATTGGTGCTGCTGTTTTGCTTCTGTTGAAAGAAGAGGCAAAGGGTTATTGTATCCTATGAGCATGAAGCCGCGGCGAGACCAGCACTAGTAGAAACCAAGTAGTAGCCAATTAGGTGAATCCCTGCTATTCTTCATTCTTGAGAAATCAAATTATTTTTCCTTTTTAGTAAGTTCTTCTTGATTAGCTACTGTCTAACTTAACTTTAGAATATCTCTCTAAATACTTCATCCATAAATCATCAGGGTCTGCTTTATTAGTGTCCCCTTATGTGTTTGGCAGTGCCCTGTAGATATGGAGGTACTTTGAGTTGGCATTTTTCCTATAAAAGCACCCTTGAAATTTCACCAGTACCTAGTTACACACAGGGCAACTAGTTTGAGACACACACTACCCTCAGAGTTGCAAACTAGATACTCCTAACTTTCCTTTATATCCTCAGTGCAACTGTCTTCTAATCAGTAAAAAATGGCATCTTGCCATGGATATTAACTTTCCCACTATCTCCTTTGTCAGATTGGTGGATATGGGCATTCAGAGGCAATGTAGAAATGACCTCTTGTTTACTTACAACCAGCTAATTCTTAAGCAAACTGATAAAGTATTTGTAAGGTATTTAAGAGATGTATTTACACAGTGTCACTGGAGCAAAAATTTCACATAAATGCACGCCTAATGTCAATCCAGTTACCAGTAGTATACACTCTGCACTCATCACACACAGTACAAAACAGACACATAGATCGTGCATATGTTAAGACATTTAAATGCAAACTTTCTAAACCTCAAAGATGTCCCAGATGAAGTACACATAGTAAATGTACTCAGCAGCCTTCAGTGCATGTTTTCAAAGCAACAACCACATCAACACATGCAGCCACATCTCATGGGGCCACTTCTTGTAGCTCATAAGGCAAGCCACCACACAGTCCAATATTCTGGTTATTGGAGACTCCACTGTGAGACATACTCATGTCTCTGTCACCAGGTTGAGTAAGGGGAAGGTCAGTGTCAGTTGCATATCAGGGGCCAGGATGTGCCACATTGTGCAGAAACTCAGATCATTGGACCACAAGTACTAGTATGATTCAGTCATAGTCCATTTGAGTGTAAATGACCTGAGACATACCTCTACAGGTTATATGAAGAGAGACATCATGGATCTCTCAGAATATGTGTCTCAGGCTGGCATGAGCCTAGCATTGAGCAACATTCTATCTTTTCCAAGGATGATGCCACAATATGAACAGAAGATGACTGACTTTAATAATTGGCTTAGTCTCTAATGTCATTCTAAGGTGGTGCAATATTTATCAGCATGAAAAGAGACGGTCAACAGACCACGCTGCTTTGCCAGGGATGGTCTGCACATCTCTCCTCTAGGCTTTATATATTAGCTAAAACATTGTCCTCCCCCATAGTGCTAACATAGCAAATCAAAGCCAAGAAAATCTAAAGGCGTTACTGCTCAATGGTAGGAGTCTAAACAAGAAACTCCACTCCCTATAAGCTCTCCTCACCTTAGGGAATGCTGATGTTTGTGCAGCCACTGAGACATGGTTTAAAGCCACAGTTAGAAACCTGGCAGTGCAAGGCTGTAATGCCTTCCACACATTTAGACTAGCTACTACACAGGCAGGGACTAAAGGTGGAGGTATCTTGATTTACATCAAAAATAGATATATGTCAGGGTTGGTCAAACAGGATGATGCACTAGAACTTCTCCAAGTTCAAATCACCCTAAGCAAAATTCCATACAACTTCCTTGCAAGCTATAGGTCCCCCTCTATGATTCACAAAACCTATAACATATATTTAAAGCTTACTGGAAGCAGTCACCATCCAACCCAATACCATATTCATAGGTGACTTCAATTACCTCACTGTTAACTGGGAATCATATAAAACACCAAACATACAAGAACAGAGATTCTTGGATTTTGTAAACAAAACCTCCCTGGACCAGATTGTCAGTATGCCGACCAGGGGCACAAACATAATAGATTTCATTCTTACTAATATGGCAGAGGGCTGCACACCCCACTAGCATAATATCCTCTCTGGTAATGTCAGACCATAACATGGTCTCCTTTGAAGTAAAAATAAAAGCCAGAACCCCAGCTAACCCTGGAATGTTCAGGAACTACTGTAAGGCTAACTTCCTACTATTAAGTGACAACCTGGAAAAATTACAAACTCCCAAACCCTGAGAAACTGCTGCCTATGCAGAACTATTCATGGACACCCTATATATGTATGTTAATAGCAGCACAGAGGCAGCTGTATCTACCAGCAATAAGTGCAGAACTAACTCAAAAAACAAATCATAACATCAATAGGCTATATAACAGAAGAAAGAAAATCATAGCAAAAATTAGGAGGTGCTGCACTGAGCAGAATAAAAGCACTCTTATCAAATTAAATAAACAACTCAGAGGACAAATAATCTACCAAAACCAAATTTGAGGTAAATTTGGCCTCCCAGGCCAAGGAGAGCCCCAAGGCATTCTTTGTCTATGTCCATAGCATCAAAGGCAGTACACAATTGTGTGCAGAGTTCATTGTTAATGGATCCTCCTATACTGAGTCAGAAAATTAGGCAAACCTATTGACAGACAAATTAAGCAGTAACTTTACCACCGTCTCCTTCCAGCCAAGGACAATCAGAAGGCATTCCTTAGCTATGTCCACAACCTCAAATGCATTGCACAGTTGTGCACAGAGCCCATTTTAAAGGAGCCTGTTATACTGAGCCAGAAGATATAGCAAATCTACTGGCAGACAAATTCAACTCTAACCTTATTCCTCTCTCCCCCTCAGCCTTCCCTCAGATATCATCATCAAATATAACTTTTCTACCTACAATTACTAGGAAACAGGTCCTCAGTGTTCTCCAGAAGGCCAGGAATACTACATCAATGGGCCCAGGCAGTATCACAGACTGACGTCTATATAGCATGCAACATGACTTATCATGCTGTCTGGAATCACTGTTTAACCATAGCCTCCAAGCAGGCTTCATGCCTCATGAATGTAGAACAGCAACTGTCATCCCTTTGCACAAAGGCAACCCATCTACAGACCTTGGAAGCTACAGATTCACAAGTCTCACTACTGTCATATGCAAAGCCATGGAAAGAATTGTGGTAGAAATGGCCCACTCAGGAATTGTTGACAAACTCAAGAGGTTAAGCATAAACCCTTATGTCACCCAACAGATAGCTGGCTGCCTCACAGATAGAACCTTGGAAGTTAGACTTGGGGAGTCCACCTCTACAAAGAGGCCAGTCACAAGCATAGTCCCTCAGGGATCGGTCCTGCCACTGCTCCTTTTGGGCATCTACTTCTCTGAAGTCAAGGCCAACATCAGGATCTTCTGGCTGACCAAATTTTCAGACAATTTCAAATTAGGAGCAGTCATAGAATCTATCACTGACACTAATGCTCTCCAGGAAGGGAAGACACATAACAAATAACTTGTACCAGAGCCAAAATGCCAAGTAATGTGTAATGGTATCCCTTTAGGTAGTCATCCAACTATGGAAATGTTATACCAACAGCATAGCCCTAAGAGTAGACCAAGTTGTCAGGGACTTGGGAATACATATAGACAGTAATCTGGCCTTTGACCGTAACATGTTTGCAGTTGTGAGAAAATCATTCTATGTTGTTAAATTTATAAACAAAGGCATGGCATCTATGTCCATAGAGGTCATTGTTCCAGTGTTTTCTGCATTCATCAGACGTATTATTGAGTACAATGCCCCCTTTAGTATCTATCTAACTATACCAATCCAACAACAGAAACATCCATAGAGGTTTGTCACTAAGAAAATACATGGCATAAGAAACATGTCCTATGTAGACTGCCTGTATACTGTCTTTTACAGACTGTTGAGGGGAAGTCTATGCCTGGCATACAAGGCATTGTTAAACCCCACCCTGATGGACCTCCTGCATATACAGCACCCAAACTATCCATTCGAAAGACTTACACCTTGGCTGTGATATAAATAGGATCTGCAGAAGAGACAAGTATGTGTCATAGAGACTACCCCTGTCTGTGGAACAGGCTCCTCATCCTTGTGAAGCAGAGTTCTTCCCTAACCCAACTCAACTGTAACTTAGACAATTGGATGGGGAACACGAAATTCATCTCCGGATTGGTGTCTGTGTCTCACATGGACAGAGTCAGCCTGCATATGATGTTCTTCGTCTCACATTGCTGCAGTCATAACCTGTGGGTAGTCCGCTGTCCTCGGTCGGCCCGAATACCAAAGAGTTAGGCTGGCGTCGGTCATGGGCGCCCGGAGCTGACGTCAGTACGTAGTAGTACTTAAGCGCATGACCGATGCCATATCCTCAGTCTTTCTTGCCGCGTGGTCCGAAGCAGAAGCAGCGTTTGCAAGTGCCGTTCGGTGTTCTGAAATTTTCAATTTTCAAGTTTCAGACCGAAGACCAAGTTGGGCTAAGTACCCCGTTGGGGAAAATTTTTGTCTTTTCTTGCCTCAGTTATCCGGATGTCAGAAAAAGTTAATAATTGTATTTCTTGTGGGAAACAGATACCTCATAGGGACTATCATTCTCTCTGTATTTCTTGCTTAGGGCCTGAACACGACGTAGTCGGGTGTCGCTTTTGCGCTAGATTTAATAAGCGCACTATTAAATGCAGATTAGACTGTGCTAGGCTTGTTTTTGGTAAGCGGTGTACTACAACATGCCGTCGGATCTTCCGACGCCCGCTACCGCAAAAAAGCGAAAAGATAAATCCTTAAGGTCTAAACCGGATGAGTCGTCCATTGCGGACGCCGGTTCTATGGAATCTACGGTTGAATCTGTGGATCCAGCCGAGGCCTCGGCGGAATCCCAGGGGGAACCTTTACTATTGCAGGAGTTGGCCTCTCAGGAGTCAGTTCAGGCCGAGGGTGCTTCTCAAGTTTCTGTGGTTCCATCCTTACAAAAGGTTATTAGGCCTTCTACTTCAGTCACAAAAGGCCCTGCTAAGGCTAGACCTAGTATTTCTAGTACGAGCCACAGCCCTGGTTCTTCGGGCTCTGTTCCTAAAAAGCATATGTTGAAAATGGCAGAGGATTTGATTACTTTGATCAGGGGTTCTATGCCCCCTCCAGAGAAGAGGCCTAGGGTGGAGACAGATTTAGAGGGAATGAAACATTCCTCAGGTTTCTCTGAGTCCTCAGCTGAGGATGTTCAGGATTTTCCTCCCTATTCTGATTCGGATGCAGAGGATTCCTGTCCTTCTGCTTCCCCTCCAGAGGATTTTTCCTTTTCTGAAACCTTGCATTCCATGAGGGAGCATTTCAAGTGGGAAGGTCAGGATTTTTCAGATTCTCGTAAGAGGCTTAGGGAATTTTTGTTTTTGCCACAACATAGACCTTTGGCTATTCCCCCTGTTTTAGATGTTGTTCAGGATGTTTTTTCTGAAGTTTCCCTTAATCCTGATTCTTTACCCCCTGCCCCTGTCAAGTCAGACAGGTATTACAGAGTGCCAGAGGCACATAAATATTTGTATAAGAGCCCTAGAGCTGACCCGGAAACTATCAGTCAAGGGCCTAAGGGGGTCAGGGCTTCTGTGGTTAAGAATCCAGTTCCTTTGGATAAAGATTCTAGAGCGTTGGGGTAAAAAAGTGTACACCTCTTCTACGTTAGCTATGAGGGCTTTAAATTGCCAATTCCATATGCTGAAGTATCAGAACTTTTTGTTAGGTCAATTGAAATCTAAGGTAGACGCTTTATCTGAGGGTATAGAGTGTAAAGAATTACAGGACCTGGTTCATGCTTCAGATCAAGTTGGTAAACATTCCTTGCAGTGTGGCTTCGATGCCCTTCAGGCCTCTTCCAGGGTAGCTGCTACTGGTTCAGTTATTCGTAGACATGCCTGGCTTAAGGATCAAAATTTGTCAGAGCATGTCAAAGCTCGGATTTTGGATGCTCCCCTTCAATCTGAAGTTCTTTTTGGTTCCCCTGTGGAGTCAGTTTTGAAAAAAATGGAAGACAAAGCTAAGTCTATGCAGACAGTTAAGGAATTCTTGCAAGTGCAGCCCCCCAAGTTTAGCAGGAATTGGCCTGCAAGAGGATGGTCTTATCCTTCTTCAGATTTTCAGTCTAAGGGCAGGTCTAGACGTGGTAGGGGTAGGGCTCACGCTCAGGGTTCTTTTAGACCCAGAACTTGGAGTTCTCCTGCACAATCTTCTGGTGAGGGCAGGGGTCAGCCTTTTCGTAAACAGACCCAATGACTTATATCTCCAGCTGCCAGACCCTTCCTTTCTGGCAGCTCCTCTGGGAGGAAAGTTGGCACTTTTCAAACAAAATTGGCATTTGGTCACCCAGGACAGATGGGTGTTGGACATAATAAATCAAGGTTATAAGTTTTATTTCCACACTTTTCCCCCTTTCAACGGCATGCCAGATGTACCTCCTCAGCAAAGGCTGGAGACTCAGGAACAAATTTCTTTGCTTTTACAGATGGGGGCAATCCAAGTGGTACCTCCGTCAGAAGAAGGCCTAGGGTTTTATTCTCGACTATTCCTAGTGCCAAAGAAAGGAAATACTTGGAGGCCAATTCTGGATTTGGCCATTCTCAATACATACCTAGACATTCCAAAGTTCAAGATGTTAACTTTACAGCAACTTCTGCCCCTGATAGGCAAAGATCACTGGATGGTAACTTTGGATCTCAAAGAGGCTTATCTTCACATTCCTATCAGGCCCAGCTGCAGGAGATTCCTGCGTTTTCGGGCTGGCACTTCTCATTATCAGTTCTCTGCATTGCCCTTTGGTTTATCTACTGCGCCCAGGGTGTTCACAAAGGTTCTGGCTCCTGTAATAGCTTTCTTAAGACTGAGGGGAATACAAATTTATCCTTATCTGGACGATTGCCTGATTCTAGCTCAGGACAAAGACAAGTTACTTCAACAGCTACAGTATGTAATGGCAGGTTTAAGGTGCCTAGGGTATTCTGTGAACGAAACAAAGTCCAGTCTAGTACCCTCTCAGGACATGTGCTTTCTGGGTGTGAGACTGAATACAGCCTCTCAGATGGCTTTTCTGACTCCGGACAAACAAAGAACTCTTCCTCTATACTTCCAGCGATTATCAGTACTGTCCAGGCTGACTGCAAGGACAGTCCTTCAAGCCTTGGGGTTCATGGCATCTTGCATTCTAGTACTTCCCAATGCCAAACTGCATATGAGGAAGCTACAATGGTATCTCAAAAGTGTATGGACTCAACACTGCCACGATTTGGACACTGTCATTCCGATAATACCTTGCATCCAGAAGGAATTCTTGTGGTGGGCACAGGAATGTCACCTAAACAAGGGACTCTCTGTGACTCGACCAGAGGCAAGTCAAATCTTAATGACGGATGCCTCGGACCTGGCTTGGGGAGCACACTTCAATGGGAAATGGATTCAAGACACGTGGCCTCCCAAACTACAGCATTTGCATATCAACATGAAGGAGATGTTAGCAGTCCAGTATGCCCTGATGGCTTTCAAGGGCCTACTTCAGCCAGGACAGGTGTTGGTACAAACAGACAACACTACAGTCATGTGGTACATCAACAAGCAGGGGGGGACTCATTCTTATCCTCTTTGCAGACAAGCTATGATATTGTGGGAGACTGCTCTGGGTTTGCACATCACTCTTCAAGCAAGGTTTCTGCCAGGAGCACAGAACTCCCTAGCAGATGTATTGAGCAGACGAATTGTGGATCCCCACGAATGGAAATTGGATCCTCAGGTATTTCAACAGTTGACAGTGGCTTGGGGAACTCCAGACATAGATCTGTTCGCTTCTCCTCTGAATTTCCAACTGCCGAAATTTTGCACAAAGATGTTTCACCCAAAAGCTTGGAAAGTGGATGCTCTATCTTTCAGTTGGAACAACCTTCACGTCTATGCTTTTCCTCCTCTGCCTCTCCTCTCTTGAAGGTCAGGCGGGACAAGCCTTGCATGATCTTAATAGCACCAGATTGGCCACGACAGCACTGGTATCCTCTGCTGAGGAGTTTAATTCAGGAGCCTCCTTGGCCTTTGTCACAGCTTCCTCACTTGTTGTCCCAGTCAAACAGTCATTTGCTCAATGTCAGGGTGCTGTCCCTGCATCTAACGGCCTGGCGTATTCTGTTTTAGAGCCTGTGGGTTCTCAACTTCCTCAACAGGTTTTAGATGTCATTTTGGAAGCTAGGCGGCCCAGCACTAGAAAAGTTTATGCTGATAAATGGAAGAGATTTTTTCTTTGGAGCACAACAAAGGACTTTGATGTCTCGGTTCCTAATTTGAGTTTTACACTACAGCACCTTACTGAGTTACTAGACAAGGGATTGTCATTTTCCTCTGTGAAAGTTCATGCTGCAGCCATTTCTGCTCACTATGATTGTGCCCCTCCTTTATTTTCTCACCCTTTGTTTAAGCAATTTCTTAGAGGGGCAAAAAATATAAGACCCCCACGTAGAGCTCCTACTCCTTCCTGGGATCTCAATCTTGTGTTGGAGAAGCTTACTTTGCCTCCTTTTGAACCTGCAGCTACGTCTGAATTGAAGTTTTTGTCTTGGAAGACTGCTTTTTTGTTGGCCATTACTTCTGCTAGAAGGGTATCTGAATTGCAGGCTCTCATGGCAGTTGAACCCTTTTTAATATTCCATAAGGATAGAGTTTCTTTGCGTACTAACCCTACATTCATGCCAAAAGTGATTTCTAATGTGGCCTTGAACCAGTCTATCCATTTGCCTACCTTTTTTGCTGATCCCCAAAATAAGGGGGAAAAAATTTTGCATTCTTTGGATATACACAGGCAGTTACGTTATTATTTGAGCAGAAACCAAGTACACTGCTGAACGCCAATAACTAGTCCACAGATATGCAATAAATATTTATTAAATCCACAAGATAAGCGCTTTCATCAACAGACTTCAACAGATCTACAAAATTAATTTAAAAACCTTACTTTTTATAGGAAATCCTTTAGACATGTGACAACACATCTAATAAATATTCATGAGATCAATACAGATGCCATCTGTGTATTTAAAATTCATGTAAAACTTTTTTATAAATACATTTTCAAATGAAACAAAATTCCTGAATGCAAATATATACATATAAAATGGTATAAAAAACATATAAAAAATGTATATTCAAAGCATATTAGCTCTGTGCTTAAGCTCAGGTTTGATGCTTATAGCCTCATTCAAACCTGGAAAAAATGTTGCATTCAGTTTAAATTGCCATTTAGATTCTGCTTGAAGTAATTTATTTTTCCAGTCTCCCCCTCTTGGATCCATCTTAACTATCTCTAGGATCCCAAAAATAAAACTATGTGTAGGGTTAGTTATAATATGCTTGCTAAGAGCATTTTTTTCATCTTTTTTTGAAATACAATAGCAATGCTCATATATTCTACGATTTAATTTTCTCTTGGTTTTTCCTATGTAGAAACAAGTACAGCCCTTGCATGTAGCCAAATATACTAATCCCTTAGAAGTACAGGAACCATACATTAATTTAATAGGTATATCATAAGGTGCCAGTAGAAACTGTGCCTTTACATTAATATATGGGCATTGTTCACAGCATCCGCATTTATACGTCCCAAACCTAATGCCACCCAAATGTGTTGTTTTATTATCTAACATGAATTTTAAATTTTTGTCTACTTTATAAGTAAACATAGGTTCTGAGCCTATATATTTATAAATATCTTGGTTGCATTTTAGCATGGACCAATTTTTTGATATAATCTTTTTAATTTCTTTAGCCGTTTCCCCATAAGTTATGAACATAGATTGTGAGAAATCTTGAATTTCCTTAGATCTCGTCTTTTCTTCCTCAATTCCAACACCTAATAATGCCATATATTTGACATTCCATAAAGCCAAAACTTCATCCCTGATGTTATTTACAAACACCAAAGGGTAACCCCTTTCCACAAACATATTAGTTACCTTGTTAATTTCTCTTTCCACTAAATCTATCCGTGAACACATCCTAACCACCCTCACCATCTGACCCTTAACAATGTTTCTTTTTACATGTGGGGGATGGCAGAACTAAGGAGTTCAGACAGACTCAGCAGTTATTTGTTTCTTTTGCTTTGGGGTCACAAGGTAAAGCTGTTTCAAAGCAGACTATTTCAAAATGGATTGGTAACTGTATTGCTTTTTGTTATTCTCATCATGGGAAGGATGTTCCTGCTGGGATTAGACCTCATTCCACTAGGGCTACTGCCACTTCTACTGCTTTTCTGAGGGGTGTAGCTACTAAGGATATTTTGGAAGCAGCTACTTGGAGTTCAGTTCATACTTTTACTAAACATTACCATCTCCCTCTTTTCTCTAAGTCCAGGGCTGGGTTTGCCACTGCAGTCTTGCAGGGCATGTTAGCAGCCCCTAATGCTTTTTAGTTTGCCAGCCTCCCTTTTCCTTTGCTTTGGGATTCTACCCACAGGTTATGACTGCAGCAATGTGAGACAAAGAACATAGTACAGTTTTGTACCTACCATAAATGTAGATGTTCGAGGGTCCACATTGCTGCAGTCCTATTTTCCCTCCCTCCTTCCCCTCTTTGGTTTTGGGGGGTTGGTGTTGTTGTTTGTTGTTATTGTTCCTTGGGGATAACTATTATTATTATTCTTCTCCTTTTGTGGCTTTGGTCTTTTCTTTTTAAGGCCTTCTGACATCTGGGGCAAGAAAGACTGAGGATATGGCGTCGATCATGCGCTTAAGTACTACTACGTACTGACGTCAGCTCCGGGCGCCCATGACCGACGCCAGCCTAACTCTTTGGTATTCGGGCCGACCGAGGACAGTGGACTACCCACAGGTTATGACTGCAGCAATGTGGATCCTCGAACATCTACATTTATGGTAGGTACAAAACTGTACTTTTCATTTCCCATGCCCCTGCTTGCAAATTTTTCATCTCCCAAATCCCTGCTTACATTTATCAAGGCTACCAGAACTTTGCAAAGATTTGGGATGCATGGCTAGGCTTAGAAAAGCCTCAGTGGTCATTAGCCTACTACACACCTAAACCTATAAACAAAATCAACACTAGCAGTGTGATTTCCAATATTATACAGCATGCTTTTGTAAAAGGGAGGTCCACTTTAAATAAGTTAATATGTTTTTAAGAACAAGTTATGGCATCCTTAGATTTAGGATTTCTTCCTGGTGTAATATAGTTAAACTTGGCTAAAGCCTTCAACTGTTTACCATTCTTGTCCATTTACAAAACTCTAATTATAGTGAATATTAACTGTTACATCATTAAATGGATAACAATATGGCTGCAAGACAGGAAGCAGTGTGTTAAATATCGAAATACATTAGCTGGTTATTTGTTGATATCAGCAGGAGTTCCACAGTGATCAGTGTTGGGACCTATACTATTTAATGCTGTCTTTTCAGCCATGACAAGAAATTGAAATTTGTGGATTTGTAAGTATGTAGATAATTGTTAGTTGGGATTTGTTAAATAAAACAATAAAGATTTTGAAGAATTAAATGCCTACATGAAATCACTGGGTAACTGGCCTTCTGCTACAGGTTTAAAATTTAGTTTAGACAAATAGAATATTATGTGTTTTAGTTAAAAAATACAAAGGAATTCAATTTATTTAAGATGAAATAGAACTTATTGAAGTTTACCAATATAAAGATTTGGATATTATATATTTACTTTTGATTTTTCTTTTAGAGCTTTTGTAAATCAGATCCACTCAAAGGCTATGAAACTCATGGGCTATTTCTTGAATAATTCAACCACCAGACATATGGACTGACTACTTTTTACAAGACATATATAAGACCTATAGAATATAACAGCATGTTTTGTATCTACATTGAGTCAGGTGAAAACTCTTGACATTGTTCAGCATAAATTCACTAAAAGAATCACAGGCAAACATACAGAGGCAGGTGTAAATATTCTTTATTCTTCAAGTTACAGGTATACAAGAGGAAAATGTATTTTAGTGTATAAATCCTTTCATGATTATTTAATACAAATGTTATTTAATATGGAGATGTGCAAACATGATAAAGCACCAAAAGCACAACAATATGAAATGTAATATTTATTTATGTAAAACCAAGTTAAGATGTTTATTTATAGTAAACTACTTTGCAGTTTTATGGAATAACATACCTATCAAAATATGTCAGTCAACTACTTTACATAGTTACAAGAAAAATATTGATCCTTGGGGAGGAGATTTGAAATTTGAACCTTAAATAATGAATCAGTGTTCCATGTCTGCCAATTGGACTAAACATTGTTAAAATTCTTATGACCTTATAAAACTATAAACTATGAAAGTTCTTCCTTAAGTGATGCACTACACAAGTTTTACTTTCAAAAGTCTATCTCATAATGCTAATTTTAAATTGCAGAGTTATTAAAGAAAACATTATTTTCTGTTCCAGATTACTAGTATTATGGAAAAACAAGGGGTTGTTTCTCTGTATGCATGCAAAGTATACCGAAGTTGTTAGTAGGTCATCTCCTTAGAGGTTTCCAGTGATGATCAACACAACTGGGTAACACTTGTGGTACTGCAGAAGATACATGAGTCATGCATGTAATATTTTTACAATATTTCAAAAGAACAGCATTAATCTACTAAGCTATTCATTTTCAAAGGCAAGCAGTAGTGGCAAAGGTGTATGTTTTCATTTTGTATATAAGATGGCTGCATTTGTTTGTCTGTAGAGTGCGCAGCTTTTCTGATATTCATGCAGATATGGAGTATGGGCTACTTTACTAACTTTTCACTCAAGTAAAAATACACCCAGGATACCTGCAGCAATAAACAGAATCTGCAGATTTGCTTTGCTGGCTGATAACAACACACACACGACTGGGAAATGCAGGAATGTTTAACCAGTTGACATCTAGTAGTAGTGATATACTACTTTTCAGCACACAAGTGTTCAAGATAGTCAGACTTGGTCATTGCCTCCCTATTCAAACTAAATTGTTCATCGGGTATCAAACCTATGATCTCAGGGAGGATTTGGAAGACCCTCTTACACTGATCAAACCTGATTCCAAAACCTATAAAGGTGAAAGAGCATTTTCCAGAGTGTCACCTTCTATCTGAAGCAGTCTGCTGAGAGTTGTAAAGATACAAAATACCTTAGATGTGTTAAGAAAAATTAAAAGAAGATCTCGCAAAGGAAACTGCCTGCACTTGCTTCAAAGATAATGGGTTAAACTGAAAATGGATCATCTCAACAGAAACCTTACTTTCTTTATATACGATCCATAATGTAAAGGTTTACCTTTATAACCGCGATTTGCAGAAGGGCAAGTGCTCATATGAGCGACTCTGATCCATGAAACTAACAATGTTGACACACCTACATGTTCGAAAAACAGCAAATCAAACAACAGATTCGCTGTTTTTCAAACATGAAAGTCGAAGAAAAAAAACAAAGTATAAATAAGGGGGGCAAGCCTCCCTGCACCCCACATGTGGGTGGGCTGCGCATCCCACACCCACCTTACTTTATTATTCTAACTGAGATCACACTACAGTGGGAAAGGAACCATTTCCCGATCCCCACTATAGTGCAATTCGCTCCTGAATGTCTAATGTGCAATGAGCGAATTTCACTGTGCATTTGCTCATTGCACATTTGCACCTTTTTACGTTTGGAGTTTGTATATCTTGCAGACTGCCTTTCGGTTATGTGCAGTTCGCCCTTCTACAAATCGCGGTTATAAAGGTGAACGTAATGTAAAAACTTATGTGCCTATAGAGAATACAGAGCGATATCATGCAAATCATTGTTAACACCCATTTCCACATAACAAACCTTGCAATTTCTGATATGGATAATGTAAATAATATATACATTAAACTGTAAATAATATAGCCATATAAAAGGAACCACTGTGAATGAATACTTAAAGGGAAATGTTACTATTTTTAACTGCCTTGCAAATATTAACAATGTCTTTCAATGAAATACATAGATGTATGTATATACATAAATATATGTATAAGTAGATAGGTGTATGTATGCATCATTCACAATCATCTCAGAGCATTGCTGCGTTGTGCTTTTGAGATTACGAACATAACTAAAATGCCTTGTGACTGTCATTTGCTTGGATAGCTATTTTAGCCTCAGACTCGGGTTTGATGGATTTTATTAAGCTCCTGTGTTGTTTGTTTATTTCGCTAACAAGAGCTCTAACATTCTGGGAATGTTCTTACCTTCGGTCAAAATTATTTTTCTCTTGTTATAAAACTTGTTAATATGGTTCCCCCATGTGGGTTTGTTTCTGGGGTTTACCCTGCACTTATTCCTATGAGGTGCAGCTGCATCTGTGCACCTGTTTACATGCTGGTATAATGCTGTGGTGTACATTTCTGTGTATTCAGTGGAGTAAACTGTGTTTGGTGGAGATTTGAAGCTTGCCGATATATCAGTTAGGAGTAGGTAGTTTGTTTTAAAGAAGTTTCTAAAGGTACCTTAGGTGGAAGGGATCTCTGTTTTCAATTTTATTTGGAAGGAGGCTGCTTTATGGTCAAACCTAACAACTGATAAAGGTACGCAAGCAAGGGTGGTGCAAGATGCTCCCATGTTAGTAAGGACAAGATCCAAGATATTAGTCCCCCTAGTGGGTACTCTGACTAATTGCTCCAGGGCATTTATATTGACAAAGTCCAAGAATCTCTGTGCTTGTGTACTAGTGGTGGTATAGCTTTCCTAGTCTACAGTTTCATCATTTAGATCATCAAGGAAAATGGCATTGGGTTTAATACTGAGTGATTCTAGGTCCTGTAGATAGGCATTTTGGCTTTCTTTTGTCATAGAGTTAGTTCTATAGCTAATAATATATGATATGGGAACTTTCTGATGGTTATTTGGACAAGAAAAAGCTCTAGTACATAATGCTGCTTTACCAGTCTTGATGTGAATCTCTTCTGAATGTAGACTGAGACACCTCAACCTTTTTTCCCCTCCTGCACAGTAGCTGGTCTAAATGTTTGGAAGGTATTATAGCATGCATTCTTGGTCCTCTTGGGATTGTGTGGAGTTGGGGCAGTCACAAAGACTTTGTGTGAATTCTGCTGCTGGGAGAAGGTGGACAGTGAGACAATTACAGAGGCTGTGTGCACATTCTTCATGCTGCTTAGAGAAAGATGGTGTTGTAGCTTGGTCAGACAGACTGTACAAAGTTACTGTTAATGTTCCCAAAAGGTGGCCCTAGAGAAACACTAGAGAAACACTCTGAGAGTCTGTACACATATTCCCTTTCTTCTGGAGAAAATATGTTAGAGCCACTTGCTGGGCAGGTATCAGAGGGGTCTCCCATGGCATGTAGATGCTCATTTTTTACTGGAAAGTAATGGCTCACTTAACCCTGTGTTTGCTGTACTATCTAACACTATCTCATATGGCACTTCTCATGAGCTGAACTCTTATGTTTCATTTTGTAGGAATTTTCTGTGAATTTGACCAGCATGCATGTACAGATTACAAACACTGCTATCTACTGGGTTGTTCTCATGAGATGAGCTCCTATGTTTCATTTTGTAGGAATTTTCGGTGAATTTGACCAGCATGCATATTTATCTTAAAGACATATTACTGACAGATAAAACAAAAATATCGACTGACAGCCGATAATTGTTTTTTGTGGGAGTATCAGCACTGCCCATGTGTGGTATAAATAGGATTTATGTAAATGTGTAGAAAAGTGGAAAGGACTGTGTATTTCTTATCCAATCAGTATTTTTTGAAACAGGATTATGTGCCTGACTAACAGTGGAAAGGTTGGTTGTTGTTCTTTATTTCATACTGCAAATGTTTCTACTTGTTTCTAGGTATGGCTTTTACAATTGTAAATATGTCGGTATTGCATATACTAGCTAAATCCAAACTAAACTAAATTTTAGTTTCTAACATTTGTTTGCGACAGTTTAATCTTTTATGTGTGTGATACGGTTTGTGATCGTAGTTTTCTGTACCTTTCCTGTATTTCCTGCCTTCTGGGGTGCAGGCTTATCACCAGCCTTACTTTCTTGTTACTTCCAGTGACAGAATGTGAACTTCAGCCGTCACTGTATGTAAGCCCCTATTTAACAAGTGTAAACTTTTCTTTAACAGCCTTTTTTGTGAACCTTTTTTTTTTACAGTCTTTGCCAAGGTGCTGTCATCTAGAAAATTGTGTAATTAATAGACTTTTACATGATTAGAGATTGAATACAATTATCATTTGCCATTAAGTATGTTGTTTATATTTCTTAGTAGTTTACTAGACAGCCCAGCACCCAGCACTAGTACACATTTGAAGTACACTGGTTAATGTACAGATCTGTATGGTAGCACATCATATATTTTTGTGCAGTTAATGGCCAAACATTAAAAAAAATATTTTCATACAAAATGTAAGTATTTCAGTGAGTAAGCGCATTTCACATTTTTTTCTGGCCACTGCTGATGTAGAAGTGTTGTGGCGACAGTGACTGTGCAGACAGTGACCTAACTTTGACTAAAATGTGTCCATTGTCATCCTGTAATCATTTTCTTGCAGGCATGTTGTGCAGGTCTGTCTGTCTAATGGATTTTACCACTTTGGACTTCTAACTAAGTAAACTAGTACTATATCCATGAAGACCCATAGAGAAAGCAACTGTATTGAGAAGTGTCCACTTTACATTTTTAATCACCACTGATATTTTGTACACTAACAGTACAAATGTGATGAAACACCTAAAATTTATCAGACAATGCAGAGATCTAAATATTAATAATAAAGTAATTTATTTTATAGAATACTTTGTATGAGTAAAATACACATTTAAATGTCCATACCTGCTCTGTGCACACACTGGGTTAAATCAAAAGCAGTAGTGATCCCTTGGTTATTTGTTCTGGCACTACAAAAAACATTTTTTAGAATATATGACGTCATTGAAAAAACAGCACATTTAAAATATACTAGTCAATATGCAGATCTAAATGCTAGCATAAGAGTAATTTATATTGATATGCAAAAAAACAAACAAAAACTATCTCTATGAAAGATATCTTAAACTTCCCTATCTGCATTATGCATACTCAAAAATCAGAAGTGATGGTGATCCCTTAATTATTTCGGGCTGAATCTACAAAGTAAAACATGTTTTTCTTAAAATGTATGATCAGTAATCATCATTTCTAAAATATACCAACCAACAGCCTACCATCCTTCCTTCAATCATCTTCTGAAAGACTACCTATCAAATTCATTGTTCTGCTCATGCTGTGCCCCTAGTTGAACATCAGTCATATCTACTTTTCTATTTTTCTCCACCCCATCTGTACAGATTCTCTACCCATCTCCACTTCCTCATCTTCACCTGGTTATCTACAACTCTCCCACTTTACATAATCTATCAAAATCTCTCCCTCACTTATTTACAACTAAACTAAACACATGGCTTTTACTTATTACTACTATGAATTGCCAAGAGGATGCTTGCCAGAATTGTACTGTTTTACTTTGCTTTTTCTCATTGTATTCTTTACAGCATATTTTAGTGTATCTCTGTGCTTCATAGTATTGTTGATTATTTTAGAAATGTATAATTTTCAACTGTTTGTTATGTAATGTGCTTGATTTTTTTTTTTATTTTCTGTGTTAAATGGAGCTGTTCTTTCTGGACTTCTGCTGAAAATGTGCTCTTGTGACCCAGTCGGACTTTTTTGGTAAACAAATGTCATGTGTAAATGCTATTAGTACAATAATTTATACATGCAAAAGCCACTCTGAATACAAAAATCATGCTTATATTTTTACATTTCAGTTTTCTTTTAAGAGATAAAAATATAAAAATAGTAGTAATAATATTAATAATAGTTGATGTTCATCAATTGATCACTGCTGCAGTAGCCTTAGCTATATGGGTCATATCCTGCCAAGGATATAACAACCGTCCAGCTTCCAAAGCTTCAGAGAGCCCAAACTGTCATGCGGGCCGGCTCCAACTAAATTGACTAAAAGAAAAGTTTGGATGTAAAACCCTTCAGAGCTTTACTGTCACCAAAGAGTATGCTCCTCTGAGGCTTTTGAGGATTGGTGCTTGTTTTGTGCTTTCCTTTGCTGGGCATTATCTTCTGTTGACTGCAGGCACCTATTTACTGAAGCAGTAGGCACTAATGGAGGCAAGAAAACCTGGTACTAGAAAATCATATATTAGCAAATGGAAGAGATTTTTTAGTTGGTACCAGTGACATAACCAGTGCCCGTTCAGGGCTAGTTATTCTATGGTTTTACAGTATTTCTGAGGCCTTTCTTATTCGTCTATCACTGTTCGTTTGTCATCCATTTCAGCAGTTCTGCCCGTGAATCCTCCTCTTTCAATGCAGTCTCATGTCAAAAATTTTCTTGAAATGGTTTTGCATAAGAGGCTGCCAAGAAAACTAGTGGGCCCTCCTTGGAATCCTAATTGTGTGTTAGAGAAACTAACACATGTTATGTAGTCCTATCTCACCGTAATTCTTGCTGGATGGGTTCGCGGCCGATCCTCGGCTCCGACTCGGCCGATATTAAAGCTTGAGAGCTTTTACTGGCTCGAGGCTAACCCCTATCCCATGGTGCTTCGTGGCAATTCCCCAGATCCCGTTTGCCACGAAAGCTTCGAGGTTGTCTCCTTACTGGCTCGTTGGCTAAGTAGAAGATTTTTGATAAATCTTGTTGTAGTCCTTTTTCTTCATATTTCTACCTTAATAGTTGTTATCTGTTACCTGTGTGATTGTTGTAGAGTGCTTGATCCCCTATTCCATTTTATTTTAGGATTGTATGGCCCGTTTTAGTTAGAGGGCCGTAGTTGCCCATTTAAGTTAGAGGGCTATTCCTCCCTGAGTGCTAGTCCTTCTTCCTTTTAAAAAAAAAACAAAACCTTTTCTTCTCTTCACACTTTGCTGTTGGTTATAGTTAATATTGTTAGTATTGTGATTGTTGTTAGCCTTGTTTTCTTGTCAGCATGTCCAAAGAGAAAGATAGAACATAAGGAACACCACCCTTCTGAGTTCAAGAAATGTGACAAGTGTTCAAAAAAATGTCATTGACTGACAGTCACACTAGCTGTGTGTACTGTCTGGGAGAGGCTCATTTACAAGAACCCTGTACTTTTTGCCATGCCTTCAGTACTAGGGTCCTTAATGAGAGAAAACGTAAATTGATAGACAGGGGTCTTATGACTAGGAACTTGGTCAGACAGCTCCAAAAACTCTAAAGAGAAAATCTTCGGTTCCAACATCGGAGCCATCTGGCTCCGATTCCACTTCTTTTGTCTCAGTTCCGTCGGTTTCTTCAGTGCCGAGGCAACCTTCAGTATCGAGACACTCACGACTTGACCCTATTTCACCAACATTGAGGTATCCTATTTTAGAAAGGATGAGGTCCCCTTCTGTCTCCACCTGCTCCTCCAGGGCACTTTCAGATGAGGATATCGAGTGGGGTGGTAAAGAGGTTGCTCTGTGATCTGGCTCTGGCCAAAAAGTTAGCTCTTCCAGACACAAAGGCTTTGGAGCTATCCCATCTCCAGACTACTGCTTCTCCTCCGACTGCTTCACTTTCTGAGTCGAACACTTCGGGTCCTTCTGTGTTGGATCCTTTGGGTTCCGAGAATTCTTCCTTGGAATCAATAACTCTATCCTCAGTGGCTCAGTCTGGAGCAGAGGGATCTGGGAGCCAACACTCTCGAGTCGACTCCGAGGGGGATAGTCACCCCGGTCTTTCTTCGGAACCAACCCTCCTCTCTGTGCTTCAGCTCAACTGAGCTTGGTTCCCAAATCTGCTTTGGAACCTGTCCCTCCAGCTCGGAGCCAACCTTCCGTCTCCTCGGAATGGAGGTCGTCTTCGGAGCAGGGTGGAAAGGCTTTCAAAGCAATAGAGAAAGCTTTGTCCAGTGCCAAAGCCCTGCCTTTGGACCCGATGTTCCACCAGTAGCCGGCAGCAACCTCTTCTCCCCTTCCTCCCCCTCAGCATAGAGAACTAGAGACTCAAGCAGCTCCCACTGCAGGTGTCCCCTCTTCTGAGACCTCCCCAGATTGTCCCACTGGAGAGCTTCCTCAGAAGAGACTTTGTAAGAGGAAGCACATTGACTCACCTGAGTCTGTCACGTCAGACACTGATTTAGATGAGTCAGAAGGTTCCCCTAGATTCCCCTCTGAGGATGTCATTTTTTCTGACATCCTTGAAATCCTTAGACAGAAGTGTGATTGGAAGACCTCTAACCCTACTTAGGATGAATCAGTGTACCTTGAGGCCTTTGGTTCCCAACCTTCCACCTGCTGGGTTACACCGCCTTATGAACAACTCCTGGGGGTCATATCCTGGAAAGCCTGGACCTCCCCGGACACAATGGAGCCTGTCCTGAGGAGGCCAAACAAATTTATGATTGCTCTGGAAGATAAGTCCTTTCTTTCTAAGGAAGTTCCTGTGGATGCTATGGTGGTAGCAGCAGCCACAAAAAAGGAGTTGTCTGAGACATTTTCTAATATCCATCCTCCTAATAAAGAGTCCAGGACGTTGGATAGGTATGGAAAGCATGGCTTCGCTTCAGCAACATTTACCTTACGATCGCTGAATTATCTGTCCCATTTTACTAGACTTCAAAGGGATCTCCTGAAGGAGTTGGGAGACACTCTTCAGGGTTCAGTAGCTTCGGGATCCACAGACAAGGTATCTGCACAGCTCTCCACCCTTAGTCTATAGCTAAGTCCTCCATGAGGCTGATTTCCTATGCAGCTGACGGAGTGAGCAGGGCAGCCGCAGCAGAAATGTCTCTTAGGAAGCATTCCTGGATGCGTCTGTGTAACTTCACGGAATCCTTTAAGTCTTCCTTTACCAACGACCCCTTTGATGGTTCAACTCTTTTTGGACTGCAGGTAAAAGAGACTTTGACCAGGTGCGAGCAGGAAGGGAAAACCTTATCTGCTGTCGGAGTCCGTTTCTCCCTTCCTTCTAGATCCCATCCCAAGGGTCAAACAGGAGGGAAAATGTGGTTCCATAAATCCCAAAACGGTTTCCCTCAAGCACAAGGTCAACCCTCCCATAGAGGTAGAGGGGGAGGATATAATGGAAGATGCCATCCTCGCAGCAGAGGAGGTCCACAACATCAGGGAGACCGGGAAACTTTCTCTGATCATCCCTTCCATTGCCCCTGAGGGGTTGCCCGACTGTTCATCTCTGAAGGCAGTCGGGGGTCATCTTTCACTGTACCCAAACGCCTGGCTGCAAAGTTCCCAAGATCGTTGGGTACAAACCATAATTTCCAGAGGTTACCTTATTCCCTTTGTTTCCGATCCCCCGGTAAACTGGTCTCTACCAGACGTGCCACCCATTCAGTTAGACCATGCAACATCAGAGGTCATCTCGTTGCTTCAAAAAAGAGTCATCCAAGAAGTCCCCAGAGAGCAGATAAGGTTCGGAACTTACTCACGATTTGTTTTAGTTCCAGTGGACTGGAGATCAATTCTAGATCTCAGCAAACTCAACAAGTCTATAAAGAAATTGAAGTTCCATATGATCACTCTGCAGTCGAAATTTCCCTTTATCAAGAAAGAGAATTGGATGTACTCAATAGATCTTCAGGATGCGTACTATCACATCAAAATTGACAGGTGCTCCAGAAAACACCTACACTTTCGGCTGGGAGCCAGTCATTTTCAATTTTGAACACTGCCATTTGGCCTCACTATAGCCCCCATAGTGTTCACCAAATGCATGGCAGTGGTAACGGCTCACCTGAGACGTCAAGGATTCCAGGTGTTTCCGTACCTAGATGACTGGCTACTCACTACTGCCGCCAAACACCAACTAATCAGAACCAAGGACGAGACTCTATCCTTGTGTGCCAGACTAGGCATTACAATAAACCTAAAAAAATCAGCCTCATCTCCATTGCAGCGCATTGTATTCTTAGGCTCAGAAATAGACTCAACCACCATGCCAGCAAAACTGACACCAGAAAGGATAGAATCATTTCACAACCAAGCCAGATCCTTGCTGAAGAAAGACAAAGTACAGGCCAAGATAGTCCTTCAGGTCCTATGGACTATGGCTTCCACCATTCTCTTAGTTCCTCTAGCCCGTCTACACATGAGAGTACTTCAGTGGCTACTATTTGCCCAGTGGTCAATGCAGGATCTCCCCCTGTCTCACCCAATACTCATCACAAACTCCTGCAAGAAGGATCTAACATGGTGGTTACATACGGATCAACTTCATCTAGGTCGCCCACTTGCTCCCCTCAACAAAAATGCAGTCTTGACCATGGATGCCTCCCAGATAGGGTGGGGGGGGGCATTATCTGGGAATGACGATCCAAGGTATTTGGCAAGAACCTCTTGCACATAAATGTTCTGGAGATGAGAGCAGTGCTATACGCGATGCAAGCACTTCACGGTTCTCTTCCCACTGGAACAATTGCAATTCAATTAGACAACATCTGTAGTATGGTACATAAACAAACAAGGGGGAACCAAATCTTACCCACTTTGTCGAGAGGCTTTAAGAGTATGGAAATGGGTGATGGACACTAAATGGTTTCTGGTAGCAATGCACATCCCGGGGAAGTCCAATGTGATAACAGACAAACTCAGTCGAGCAATTCTGATGCCTCACAAGTGGTCCCTGAATTCAGAAGTTGCAGAAGAGATTTTTCGCAAATGGGGCCAGCCTTGCTGCGACCTATTCGCCACATACATGAACACCAAATGAAACAGCTACTTTACCCTAGTTCCCCATCCAGGGATGTCACCCAGGGTTGCTGTGGTCCACAGTTGGCCTCCGGGACTCCTTTATGCTTTTCCACCTTTTCCTGTCATACCAAAAGTGATTCAGAAAGCAAAACTGTTGAAGAGTACCCTAATCCTCATTGCTCCTTACTGGCCTCACCAAGTCTGGTTCCCCTTTCTGTGGCCCTATCTCTTGGAGGAACCATGGATTCTGGAACCATCTCCAGACCTCTTGACTCATCAGTCAGGGAAGTTCCATCCTACTATCCAAACCCTGAAATTGACAGCATGACTGCTCCAGTTCCACGAATAGCCAGGTGTGTTTCCCTCTCCCCCTCAGTCAAACACATTCTGATTTCTTCACACAAACCTTCCACCAGGAAATTATATTCCAATAAATGGAAAAGGTTCTCCTTTTGGGCAGCAAACCAAGGCATAGATCCCTACTCAGCTCATATAGAGTCTATCCTGTCCTTCCTGGCATCTATTTTTTATGAAGGAGCTGCGGCTGCTACTATTAAGAGTTCAGTTAGCTGCCATCTCTAATTATCATTTTGGCTACATGGGAAATCCAATCATGTCCCACTCTTTATTCAAACCTTTTTGAAAGGAGTCCTCCTTCTCAGACCTCCAGTCAGGCAACCACCGGAGCCCTGGGACCTAAACCTAGTTCTTACATCTCTAATTTCTCCACCTTTTGAACCCTCTTCTTCATCGGATCTGAAACTCTTTTCCTGGAAGACATTGTTCTTAGTGGCTGTAACATCTGCTAGGAGAGTTTCAGAATTACAAGCCCTCACCATTCGACCTCCTTACATTGTTTTCCACAAGGATAGAGTCTCACTTATAACTAATCCTTCCTTTCTTCCTAAGGTATGTTCAGAGCATAATCTCAACACAACTATCAGTTTTCTTCCCAAATCATAATAGTAAATCAGAATACAGACTACACCAATTGGATGTCCACAGAATTCTCAGGGTTTTACTTGCACAGGACTAAAGAATTTTGAAAATCAGACCAATTGTCTGTTTTCTTTTCAGACAAAAATAAAGGCTTCCCTGTTTCTAAGGTCACTTTGTCTAAATGGCTTTCAGACTGCATTTCATTTGCTTACAAAGCTGCTGGCAAACAATTACCAGCCAAAGTAAAAGGCCATTCAACCAGAGCAGTATCAACTTCATATGCCTTTAGATCTGAACTCCCAATTGATACCATTTGTGCAGCAGCTACTTGGGCAAGACCTCATACCTTTGTCACTCATTACAAATTGGATTTGGCCTCCCAGGACAGATCATCCTTTGAGTTCACTGTGCTGAAGAGTCTCTTCGCTTGAGCCACCCGGGATAAAGGTGCTAGGGACGCTGTCCCATCCAGCAAGCATTACGGTGAGATAGGACTAAATAACATAAAGAAGTTATGTACTTACCATAACGTTCCATGTTTGTAGTCCATCTCACCTACATTCTTGCATTACACCCTCCTTCCCCCTTCCTGTTACCTGGAGGAACTGGTGGATTATCCATTATGCTGTCTGACCTCATTGTAGTTGTCCGCCCACCTGGCATGGATAGTAAGACAGAGTGTTCTGTTTGTATGTGCATAGTTATTGATAGTTTACTGACTATTATGTACCTATTTACTTTCTTGCAAACAAGATCTGGGGAATTGCCGAGAGGCACCATGGAATAGGAGTTAGCCTCGAGCCAGTAAAAGCTCTCGAGCTTTAGTATCGGCCGAGTAGCAGCCGAGGTTCGGCTCCGAACCCATCCAGCATGAATATAGGTGAGATGGACTACAAACATGAAACGTTATGGTAAGTGCATAACTTCTTTTATTTGAACCAGCTAATCTGGCTGACTTGAGGTTCTCAACATGGAAAGCAGTTTAACTGATTATTCTGACTTCTGCAAGAAGGGTATCTAAGTTGCAGGCTCTTATGGTGTGTCAACCCTATCTCATTTTCCATAGGGACAAGGTTTCTTTGAGAATGGATCCTTTTTTTATGCCTAAAGTGGTATCCAAATTTAAACAACTGACCAGGAAACCAAAGACCAGAGAAAATGAATCCAACAATGGTAGAAACCACTCCAGTTCGCATTTGGTGGTGAAAGAAACAATCCTTTATTAGTAAAACCACTGCAATTCAAGATTAACTGCTTTTGTCTAAACACAGACGTCTTCTCCTCTAAACACTGAATTTAAGAGCTGAGAGAAGTAAAATCACACTTCCAGGAACTGTCAGTCAACAGGCAGGCCGAACAAAACCCAGGAATGTTCTTAAAGATGTACACAGACAAAAAAAAAACACTTCCACATTAAACCAAGTAAAAAGATGTGAGCTGTATTAGCAGCTGGCTTTAGACACAGTAAATCCACCTGGATTGAATGACTATATTTGCATTGCTAGTGAAATTAAAAGAAAAAACAACATAGGTTGAGCAAAATTTTACAACTAAAAGTAGAATCAAGTTGGAGGTTGCAGGAGCAAAACAGGTCCAAAAAATGAAGAGTATCTCAAAACCAACTATGTAAAAAGAATGAATATTTATTTAAAGATGAGCGCTTTCACTGTTAACACAGCTTCTTCAGATCTAAGTTAAAATAAATAAAAACTTAAAATGGTTCTTTTATATGATCACCTCTGGTGGTCAAACAAGTAATTACAATGAAGAAAACATAAACTGATTCTTTTGTATGATCACCTCTAGTGGTCAAACAAGTAATTACAATGAGGATACATATAATGAATGAATAACAAGTTGGATATACATCATAAAATCACAAATCAAATAAATGTTAGATGCTCAAACAATGCCTGTCCTGAAAATACAGAAAATCCCAGTCAACTACATTTGAAATTACATGAAAAATATGTATAGCCTATATGAGAAATATCATGAATAAAAGTGAATGTCACTACACAATCCTGGGTTGGGAAAATACAAAACAAGAAAGCAGGCAGCTGGATACATGCCTAACAATGGGATGGGAATCGGGTTGAAAAGTGAAGTAAAGGGCAATAGATGAATCATGGCAGCCACGCGTAAGTCAACACCAAAGGCCCCACAATAGCAGTACCTGCTGTAAAACCCATATTTAAGATACCCTGCAGCTGGAATTGCACATACATACCCAATTACATCAGCAGCATCCATTGCACAATAGTATAAAGTGTAAAAGCACCTCACACACACTTGTGCATTCCCAGACACTCTGCACCATTGGTGTATACAGATGGGGAACTTTTAATATGTACATGTTAGGGGCTGGCATAGCTTTGATTCACCAGCATGTGTTGGAGACTGACGGTGGTGTGGGGGATGATGCTGACAACCATCTCAGGCACCGGAGGAGGAGAAGAGTGCTCAGACCTAAGGTAACCTGCCAGGGGCTACATGATCTGGAGATAGTAGAGCGTTACAGGGTGGACAGGGACACCATACAGCAACTTGTTGAGCTGTGCTTGCCATGCCTCAGAGCCAGAAATAACTGAGGGGAACCCATCCCAGTGGACATGAAGGTATGTGTAAGCTTGAGAATACTAGCCACAGGTACCTTTCAAAGGCCAACTGGGGATATCATGGGGATTTCACAGGCATCAGCATCCAGGGTATTCCACCAATTCCTGGATGCCATGTTACCACATGCCAATGAGCAAATATACTTCCCCCGAACGCAGGAGGAGTTGGCCAGCAATATGCGTCTCTTCCACCATGTGGCAGACGACCCGGAGGTACTGGGTGCAATAGACTGCATGCACATACACATCAAGACACCACCCGGTGAGCAGGGTAGGCGCTACATAAACCGCAAGGGATACCCCTCCATCAACTGCCAGGTCATGTGCAATATGCAGGGCATTATCACGGATGTGTGTGCTGGCAGCCCTGGAAGCTATCACGACTCCCACATCTGGCATGCCTCACAGCTGTATCAGGTATTTGCTAGGTGGGGCATCCCATATGGCCACCTGGTGGGGGATGCTGGATGTGCACTGGAACCGTGGATGATGACTCCCATCAGAAATGCACACACACACATGCAAGAACACCATAATGAGGCACACGCAGAAACCAGAATCATCATCGAGCATGTGTTTGAGATGCTGAAATCATGGTTCCATTGCTTGGACATATCTGGTGGAGCCTTGCAGTACTCTCCAGGCATGTGTGCCCACATGTTCATAGTATGTGCCATGCTACACAATATGATCGCGGAAACAGCTGCAGCAGGGACAGAATGGTGAAGGCCCTCACAGCCCACCACCATTGCCAGGGGCTCCACAAGCACAGAGGGACTCAGACCACGAACACCCTGTGCCAGCCCCAGTAGGCAGATGGAGGCATGCCCAGTATGCCCATGCCTTGGCAAAGAGGGAACGTATAGCACACACACTGACAGTGTAGGCACCTACGGACTGACACCCTTCTCCACCTGCACACACAGCAAACATGGATGGCACACACACACACGCACACACACACACACACACACACACACATACTACCACCTGTAAATTGTCATGTATAGGTGGTCTACTGTGTGCATCCTACATAGGCAGCCCTCAACTATTGTACACACAACTGCCATTGGCACAAGGTAAGTCAATACCTGAACAGTAAATTAAGCTATCAGCATGTGTCGATACTGTATGTATAGGTTCATAGGTGCATAGGTAGGTACATGCCTAACTGCCCACGGCCATTCATAAGCATAGCCAAAATGTGTCTGCTGTCACCACCCCATTGATTAACTAACTGTCCCTCTGTGGAGCAGAGCCATTTGCGGGATCCCTGGGGTGTATCCACTGTTCCCCACCCACTCTGCAAGGATTCCCCTGGAGTGTTAGTGAGGGGCTCCATATAATGTAATCAGGGATGTAGTTCCAAATCATTGGGAGTACTTGTGACAGGAATCTGTCACTCCAGCATCTTCCAGTTATGGTTGTGGCAAGGTGTAGCTCATTACAGTGTGTGGCTCACTGTGACATGGATTCCCATAGGTGGAGCATATCCATTAAGCCTGACTTGGACATGGCTTTGTTGGCCAGCAATTATCATCTCTGAGTAAATGAGATGCCACTGAGTAATGCAAGAGTTTATGCAGTCTGGCAGCATAGGACACATGTCTGAGGGCATTATCCCTTTTTGCGAGGTACGTTCATGGCCCTTCCAGCTGTCGGATGTGTCTTCTGAGGTACATCCAAAATAGCTTATCATACTCGATGATGGGATTGATGACTGATGACTAAAGGGGCACAATGACCTAAGTCTTTTTTGATGCGAACCCTTAAGTAATCAGATGGCCTACATAGACGGATGTCCTAACTACTTCGCAGATATGACTGTCAAAGGAGAGGTCACTATGTAATGTAGTCCCCACATACCTATTACATCATCTGAATTATAGTGTCTGCCACTCGTGTTAATATGTGTGTGTGTAGTTTCTCAAAATGGAATGACCATGCAGTATGTGGCCTTTAGATGAAGGCCATCACTCTGACACCCTGTGTTGGTCTATGTGAGGCCCCTTGAAGGATGTCTGTGACAGCTGGACTGTCAGTTATGGCTCCCAGTCTGCAGTAATTGCCAAACACAGCCTGCTGTATTCCACCTGTGTTAACCCGTAACTCTAAGAAGTATATGGCAAACAGTAAGGGTCCCAGGACTGAGTCCTGTGGGACACCAGTTGTGACTGGTCAAGAGTTGGACCTAGAGGCTGCTAGGCTTACCATGTGGGTTGTGTGTGTAAGCCTGTTGGGAAACCAACCTGTGATGTATGGGTGTATGCACTGGCTGGTGAGTGTAGAAATAATACCTGAATGGGGAATGGTGTCAAAACCCTTGGCGAGATCCAGGTAGTATGTGTTAACTACCACACCCCACACCTAAAGTCTAGGTGACTGTAAGATGTCAAACTGGTTCAGTAGGCATGATCTGCACTCAATCAAGCTGACCTGGGATGGGTCAAGTGTCTGGAGGTTACCATTGTCTATGTTAATGAGTACCATGAGGATGCGCTCCATAGCCATGCAGATCAGGCTACTCAGGCTTATGGGGTGATAGTTACCATGGTCAGTTGTGTCACCACCTTGGTGGAGTAGAATAGCTGTTGCCATGCACCAGTGAATGGCCATGTAGCCTGTGTAGAGGCTGATGTTGTATTGCTATATTAGGCGGGGGGGTCACTTTGTCTTGTAGTGTCTGCAGGATGCAGTATGGAACACCATCTGCCTCCATTGACGCTCTGTCATGCCGTTTGAAAGGGCCAATGCCACCTGTATGTCTCAGATGTCTGGGATACTGTACATTTTGGGTATTGTTGTGGGCCCAGTAGGGGGTGAAGATTGCTCCGAATGTATCATCAAGTGTGTTGGTGATATCAGTAGGGTCAGTATATTCAGTGCAATATTGCACCAGCAAAGTGCAAATCTGTGTGTTACTGCTTACATCCTTGACATAGCCAAAGAAGCCTTTTTGGTTATATTCCGAATCCATGCCTATTTACCTGTGGATGTCAGGACGATTACATGAGTAACACAAGTATCTTGCTAATACTGGTCATGGACGTCTGCATGTCTTGGGATTTGCTGTTGTTCTGGACTACTGTCCTTCTTCTGATGTATATAGCCTGTATAATGCAGGGGTTCAGCAGACTGGTGTACTTGTGTAGGAGTAGCGAGTCCTGCTTTAGCATTGATGGCACGACCCATACATCTTTGTAGGTGCTTATAGAGTTCATTTGTAATATTGTCTGTATCTTGAGCAGTGTCATCCTTGAGCGTGGGGGCTGTGAACCCTCCCACCTCTGTCATTAGTACTGTGAATGTAGCTGTAGGAAAGGTATTCACTGTGTGTTCCTTGGGTGAGGGAGATGGTTGGGAGTGGAAATCATCAGTGAATAGTTCATGGTCAGATCTAAACAGTGACCGGTTTACCTCTGCTGTAGTGCACCTGTTGCACATGTCAGTGATTATCACTTCTAGTATGTTTTCACCTCTCATTAGTCTGTCTACCAACTGATACAGGCCATATGAGGTGATAAATCCCTGGAAGTGCTGGGCCTGGAAGTGAATACTCGAGTAGGTTATCCAGTTAAGTGTAGTGTAGCCGACATTGACAAATAAAAGGGAGTCTGGTAGGACTGTCATGTTTACAACTGTCTCCAGATAGTTGGAGTGGTGCTCCTGGGTCATGGAGGGTTATCTGTAGCAGCTCACAATTTGCATTGCAGTCATGGCTGATGTTTGCTGCACATGGATGATCACAGAGGTATCATGCTGCCCCACTAACTTGGAGGTGTAGGTATCCCCGATGAATATGGATACACCCCCTCCATGTCTGTGCCAGTCCATGTTCAGTGGCTGAAATGTGTTTTAATGGGTTGTGGTATGGTAGTGCCGGTGTGCTCACAGGAGCCTTATACAGGTCCCAGTCACAGAACAGATATAGATGTTGTCCATACTGAGGGGTGCTGTAAGTGCGTGCATGTTGTGAGTACTACCCCTGGTGTTGAGTAGCCTAACCCTCACTGGTTCCATAATTGTGCAGTTCATGGAGTGAGATTCACCTCTGAGACCAGCCTAAAAATGGCACCATTGGGGTGCCAAAAGCCTTGCCTAGCATTCCAAAGCCTTAGGCTGACACATGCAAGTTGGTATGGCATTGTTGCAGGCATGTATCCCATCTGTGCTTGTGTCCCATCTTTCCTGTAGGTAACCTACTGGTAAGCAATACAAAGCCTGAAACCTATACATGTCCACTAGTTTCCAAGGTAGGCTTTTGGAGTGATTATGTATCAGTCGTCTGTATGCTATTGCTGTACTTAACTGTTGTCTGACTACATGGTGATTTTACACTGTATATTGTGATCAGAAAACTCTGTATAATCACATATGATGTTGGAGATGGCCTGCACTGTAGAGGTTCACAGATAGGTAGTAGGCTATCTGCCCAAGGGCATTTAGAAGCATAGCTACAGTATGGTGGCTTTACCTGCACCATTGATGAAGTAACTGAGCCTCTGTCAAGCATAACAAATGAAGTGATTCCAGGCAGAGTTGCTGGAAGCTGTTGAAGACTGGGGTGCTGTAGGGTGATAGGGGCACATAGCGATCTCAAAAGGGCATGTTAACATGACAACCCAGTAGCACTCAATTTCCCTAACAGGTCTTGCAGCTATAAAACTGGAGTGGCTCCCCCACACCCTGGATGTATGTTTCTGGGACACATCATCCCAGGGGTGTATTTACTGTTGGCCAGTCACACATCAAGGTTTCCCCTGAAGTTTGTCAGTGAGGGGCTATGCCAAATGTAGTTAGGATGTTAATGTATAGTCTCTCAATTCATGTGTTATGTCGGTATTTCGAGAAGCTCACTGGGTGTGGGTGGCTCCACCTGTTGTGTAGCCAAGCTTACACATAGGATTCATGGACATAGGAAATAGGCAGAAGGAACGTTAATGTCAATAGTGTAATGGCTACAGCATTTGCATAATATCTGTGCAGTCCTGGATCAAATCCCAATAAAGTCAGAGATGATTTACATGTTCCATAGCATACCTTAACCACAGCTTGCATATATAGGTAGTATTCCACAGAATAATAAACATTTGGAACACACAACTGCTGAAATGTGCATTAATCACCCTTGCACTACCAGTGCCTGCTCTGAGAGGTAAAATGACCACTGCCAGGATTAGAGCACGCAACCATATACTTAATCTTCACAATAACCTACCACTAAGCCACCTGAGATGTACCAACGGCAGTTGTGTAGTCTGACAGGTTAAAACACAAAAGGGAGGAGTGTGTGGAAATGGGACAAACCGACAAACCGCCATGTACCCAATGAAAGGTGTATGCTATATATATATATATATTTTATATATATATATATATATATATATATATATATATATATATATATATAGCAACATATATATATATATATATATATAGAGAGAGAGAGAGAGGGATATATATGTTGATATATGGGGATATACATATATATGTAGATATATAGATAGGTTAACAACATCTACACAACCATGGAGGTACATATAAATGGGATACCTACCAAATACCGAATGCTTGACATATCGACGCACGTAATCCCGAGGCTTAAAGCCCGAAAGACCACAGTACCGAGAAGCACAAGGTTTAAAATCCCGATGTTAAGGGACATTTAGTTAGTGCTTCTGGTGTTGTGGTTCAGGTAGGTTACTGTGTGTAAGTATGTTTCTGTGGGCTGTAGTGTGTGTAAGTGTGTGTTCTGAGTGTGGTGTGTGTTCCTGGGAGACTGTAAAGTGTGGGTGTGGGTTTGCTTTGTGCATCTGTTTGTGCAATCTCGGAGGTAGAATATTAAAGTAGGGGGGTGTGGGGGGTGCTGCCACCCACATGGGGGAGTAGGGGGGCTTGCCCACCTGCCCATATGTAGTGTAGGATGGTTTGTTTGGATGTGGTGGGTAGCAGTGTCTGTGTGTGTGTGTGCGTGTGTGTGTTCTGTGTTTGTGTTACTTTTGCGAGTTTGACTGTCGCGGTCGGTAATGTGGGGTATGGGAGTCTGAGCCTGGTACTGTGGGTGTCGGAATTGTGTGCGTTCGGGAATCCGTAGGTATCCCGTATACAGCAGTTGAAGTGTTCATGTACGAGTATAACATGGACCATAGCAATCACACATTCTGCCACGACCAATCCTTATGAACAAAGGATATGAAGAGTGTATGCCTATACACTATTACAAATATGTGCTATGGACATGAGCCAAAGATAGGGTTACCACCTGTCCCACTTTGCGAGGGACAGTCCCTCTTTGGGCGGTTGCGTCCTGACCAAAAATATTATAAATGGCAAATGTCCTGAGATTGTAGGACATAATTATGTCCCATATGTAATGTAATAGTTGCATAAAATAGTTATTTCTGTATCTAAAATACCTACATGTTACAAGAAACCGGATAAGCAACTAAACTGCTACAAGAATAAGTTTATATTTAGGCAAAAAAGGAAAGTTCTATCCTTTGTACTGACCGTGGGTTTGTGTCGGCCTGTAAAATCTGATGTGTGTCCCGAAAATGTCCCGCTATGGCCATTTGAAAAGGTGGCAACCCTAGCCAAAGAGGGTCAGTCACCAACACAACTCCAATGACTGCAAATACCTATGACAGAAATACACCAGACAGCTTTCATGTAGCAACACTTTATTACATTCCGATGTATTGCCGAAAAGATTCATGGACTAACATCACCTGCATGCTATACAGGAACCAATTAACAGTGCCTTAATAAATCAGCCTGCAAGTACCATAGTATTAGTCCACTAAAGGATAGGTGTTCAAAAAGGGAAGGAACCCTCACACACATATCGATTATGTTTAAAAGCAGTTCCTACACATCTGCATCTGCTATGTACACCCACCAGCATCTCCCCCACACCCAAACCAATTACAGTACAAACTGTAATAACATCACAAATCCTTCACTCACTGTACAACATTTGCAGAAGCCTTAACATACCTTGTCAGAGACACACTAACATGGCCCTATGTGAAATAGTTGCTGTTATACAATGGAACAGCTGCTGATGTTACAGGGTTTGTTTGCACTAATCCCGTTTCAGAAGGTTGTGTACACCAGGAAGTGTTACCAATTACTGATTAACAGCACAGTATGATACACATGTACACCAAACTTAAGATGTCTGGTGAGCACACTGTAAACCACCTAACATTTCATACATAGCCATATAGCCTTGAGCTGCCCAAACATCCTTGCCAGACTGAAACATCTGCAGAAGTATCAGGTACAAACAAACCCTGCATAAGTAGCAATGTTCTGAAATATAACGACTGTACTCACATGTAGAACAACATCTTCTAGCCATTACACACACTCCATGGGAGTCATGAAGCTAATATATCTGTCTGTCTCCATATAGCTGTTGAAGTACATCACAAGCAACACATCCAGGCCGTCTTCCTCGAAAGAAAGGCAAAGGGACAACGCCCAAGTGGAGTACTCAATTATACACCACTGTTGCCATGGTATTGGCTAATGGAGTAGCTGCACAGCTGATGTGCATCTAATTAACTACTTTGGAACACCAATTGGTGGTCAGGATAGCACATGTTACCGATATTTAACTATAAAAGGATGGCTTGTCACACATTCAAACCATCTGTATATACCAGCAGAACATTACAAAGAATATTGAAACACAAACTGAAAAGGATTGAAATAACAGTCAATGACACCTCAGGTTACTAATAAGGTATGTAGAACACTCAGTATGTCTGTGTATGTAGTACCTGTTCTGTAATAATTAAAGTGCACGCAATGCATGTAGTGGAAACAGTTACCTTGTAGTGATGTATTGTTGAGCATAGTAACGCTTGTAGTATTTATGTGTGTACTGCTGTAGGTCACAAGGCAAACCCTGCATACACCACAAGGGATGCTACATAAGGGCTTTGAACCCAACAATTCCTCTCCAGCTGCTGTCAGTGTCACGATTGGTCCAATAAGTACATGCTATAACAGGGGAGAGTATATGTTAATATATTGTAACAGTAGGCATATGTATAGGTGTATTACTGAGAATAACCTGTCGAAGGTGGGCCTACTGTGGAATTATGATTTGCATTGTGGGATATTGTGCCAATAACTGTGTAATGTACAGTATTGTAGGCAGATATGTATTACATTTTACATAGCATTACTGTTATGTTAGGCAAACATTAGTTAAGTCTATTGGCATTTACAATACACAATAACAGGATACATATGACTTGTAGTCACCCGACAGTTTATCAGCATGATAGCAAAGTAAAATGGAAGAGCTAGTTAACTATCCATGCACATAAGATATGTAATAAGTTCAAAGGTAGGTACTAGGCTGTCTGCCCAAGGGTATTTATAAGCCTAGCTAGAGTGTGTTGGTTTCCACCCCCCCCCCCATTAGGTTAGTTCCCTGTGCCTCTGAACAGCAGAGCCATTAGTCCCCTGTGCCTCTGTCCAGCAGAGCCATTAGTCCCCTGTGCCTCTGTCCAGCAGAGCCACTGCAGTGATCCCCGGGGTACATGTCTGTCTCCTATCTACCTGTCAAGGTTTCTCTTGAAGAGTGCTAGTGAGGGGCCCTGCCTGATGTACATTGGAATCATGTTATAAAGCATGGAGAGTCTCCGGGTCAGGAATCTATCCCTCCAGCATGTTCTAGTTATTGTTGTGGTTGGGTGTATATCCCTAGAGCATGTGGCTCTCAGGGGCTTTTGTTTAGGTGGAGCATATCCAGCAATACTGGGTTGGACATGGGCCTAGTATGTCAAGCAGAGATCACCTGTGAGTACGCGGTATGCAACCGAGTACAGCTGGAGTTTCTTTAGTTGGGCTGCATAGATCATCTGTTTGAGGTCAGTAATCCTCTTGGTGTGGTACTGTTGTGGTCTTTCAAGCTGTTGCATTTGTCTTGTAAGGTACATCCCAAATGGGTCTAATAAGTCATGAGTAGAGAGGCACAATGGCCTCCTTTGTTCTGGATGCGAACCCATTTGAGATTAGGGGGGCCATGTAGAAGGATATTCTAACCACCTTAGCATTATGGTTATCCAAGGATAGATTGCTATCTACTTGGGTTCCCAGATCCCTTATTACCTTTGCTGTATGTAGGGGACTAGCACCTATGTGGTAGTCCGCGGGTAATTAGTTTTATCCAAAGGGGATGACTATGCACTTTTTGTCATTCAGCTTGAGGCCATGATATTGACACCACGTATCCGTCTCAGTGCGACCCTTTTAGAGGGAGTCTGTATCAGCTGGGAAAACAATTATGGCCACTAGTTTGCAATCATCTGCAAACCTTTTCAGCCAAAGTCCTCGTGTGCTTGCCTGTACCTCAGAGAAGTATATACCGAACATGAGGGGGTCCTAGGACTGAGCCCTGGGGGACTCCACTTGTAACTGGTTTACAGCTGGACCTAGGGTATGCAACTCCCACTGTGTGGGTTCTGTCCGTGAGCCACTTTACAAACCATCTCATGACATAGGGGTTAATGTACAGGTGTTTGGGTATGTCGGTAATACCAGAATGGGGAATGGTGTTGAAAGCCTTTGAGAGATCAAGGTAGGCTGTGTAGACCTCCTTACCCTCATCTGATGCCTTGGTAACTGTCTCAAAGAAGTCCACCAGGTTTAGGAGGCATGGTCTGCCCTTAACAAAGTCAAACTGGGAGGGGTCAAAGGTTTGGAGGTACCCAATGTCTCTGTGACTGAGATCCATGATGGTGTACTCCATAGCCTTGCAGACCAGGCTAGTCAGGCTTATAGGGCGATAGGTCCCATGGTCCATTGTGGCACCACCGTTGTGGAGTGGGATAACTGCTGCTGTGCACCATTCAGGGGGCACAAAGCCTGATGCAAAGCTATTATTGAGCATGGTGTGTAAGTGGGGAGCCAGTTCGTTCTGAAGTTTGTTTAAAATGCAGCCTGGGATGTTGTCCGGTCCCATGGATGCTGTGATATTGGCTTTAGAGAGTGCAGCTTTTACTTATGTAGTTGTGATTACATGGACTCTGCATTCTTCCTGTATAGATATGGGCCCTTTAGGGGGTGAGAGGGGGGAAAGGTAGCACTGAACCTCTCTGCCAGGATGTTGGCAATATCAGTTGGTTCTGTAATGTTCGTGCCTTTGTGCTGTAACAGAGCAGATCTGGGTGTTTGCATCAAGATATTTGACATAGCACTGTTCACTGTAGGGACATGTACTACAGATCAGAACTACACATGTGGGGAATACAAACAGTACTACACAGTGAGCTGGAGTATGGGCAGCCCACAGGATTCACCGGTATAGATCTTAACCCTGCTATGAATGTCACGCAATGTGATGTACTATCTGACCTGCCCATGACATCTAGTGGGCTTGCTGCAACACTGCCTAACTATCCTGAAAAACATATCCCACATACCAAACATACCACCCTTTGTCTGCATAACCCTGTCGTCAGTGGAGCATATGACATCTATGGGTGTATGTCATATGGGACAACACAGACATGTGAAATAGATGCCCGTCACAATCATTTGGCCAGCACATGTACACACATGGCCATGGAGGATGGCCAGAGACATGAAGCAACACACACAGTAGATGTGATGTGCTTGTATGTACACCCTGTTGTACATTGGCTCCACATGGTCCAACTATGGCCTTTGTGTAATGGTTATATTGCAGATGGGGAACACTAGACATCCTACAGGCCTGTGCACATCTTGTGTAGGCGTGACATCAATCCACCACATAAGATGTGTTGAACATCTTGAGTGTGTCACGACATGACAGCAGTCACCTGTACAGTATCCACACACATACGCAGACAACCACATCAGCCCACAGATACAGTACATTCCCCATGCTGGTGTCGGACATCAATGTCATCCTTGCTCCGTGTGTGTGTGTGTGTGTGTGTGTGTGTGTGTGTGTGTGTGTGTGTGTGTGTGTGTATGTGTGTGTGTGTTACACAGTTGTCATGTGGGACATGGTGTACCGACGAGTTTGCCATGTCTGGCCATAGTTGCCAGGCAGCAGCAATATGGTTGCAGATGTGCAGGGGTGTCATTCGTATGCCCTTCAGTGATCTGTGTCACACATTCCACATCATGGTTTAGTGTGTATACACCTCAGTGACTTGGGTTACATTCCACAGTATATATGTATTGTATCTGAACACAGTCATGGCTATGAACTGTGTCTGTAACTCACACTGTATAGCAATAGAGACACCTCATGATTCCCTGCAATTGCCATGCACATCAGCTAAATGTGCAGTATATCTGTAGGATGGACAGAGAACACTGCATTGGGACACCATTACCCCACTGTATATTTGACAGGACACCATTGTGTTAAACATGTATGCATGTCATTGTACACGTCAGCAGATCACATGTCATACTACATGTGATTGTCAAGGTCATATGCCACACATCAGACGTGTACTGTTAACCTGTGCTGGTCTACATGGTGTAACACAGGGATGTATGCTAACTACTACTATGATTGTGTAATTTGCATGCCTTCTGCTATGACATATGCATGCTGTTGTGTGTAACCCAGGGATGTATGATAACTACCACTATTACTGTCTGAGCTGTATGCCGTCTGCCGTATCACATGCATGTTGCTTGCCTTCTGTCATATCACATGCATGTTGGGTGCCATAGCGTGTGTGTGTGTGTGTGTCTATTGAATAGATTGTAATGTACAGTTTTTGTCTGCCCCTCACAGGTGATGTAGGTGCATTCCCCTCTGATGTTAGTGTCCCCACAGACTCTAGCAGTGATGATGAACATATGATTGAGGCACAGGCAGGGTTGTCAGGAGCTGAATCTGTGCCATTGGTTGCCATTCCACCTATATCCCCCTCATCCCCGTACACAGTTCTCATACCTACACATACCCCATCACCAGTGGCCATAGAGGAAGGACAGTTGGCATGTGGTAGCTTGAAACAGGAAAGTGTGTGGGCTATGGAAGGTGTGCCTGCACACCATGGTGTCGGCCATCTGACTGGTGATCCCCCACACAGGCATGTGGCCAGTGCTGCTCATAGGAGGACCTCTGGCCAACATGCCCCTGCAAGACAGATCACAGAAGCTGGTGTTGCCAGACACATGTTTCAGGCTGTAATGGAGGCACAGGCACATGCTGAACAGCACAACAGAGAAGATCAGAGGCTTCAGAGGGCTGCTGTCCGTTCTTTAAACAACAACATCTGGGCAATGGCAAATGCTCAACAGCAGATTACTGAAGCTTTGGATAGACGATTGGGTGACATGGTTGGAGTCTTTAACCGTGGCATGACAATCTGCGAGCGTGAGCTGTCTGTGTTGGAACATCTGGTAGGAGTGAGGCATCGGGCATGTGGACGTAGGCCTGCTACATCACCTGTTTCAGGTCCACGTGAATGAGCTACCTCACATGCCCCACTGCCATAGTGGCAGTAGCAGCAGCAGTGCAGCTGGTGCTGTGCTGTCCACACCACGACACAGCAGGCCACGTGCACGTGGCCCTGGACGGTCCCAACAGGGACATGGTTCCAGTGGACATGTGTCATCAGACAGTACCCAATCTGCACCTCTGCCTGGTAGTGCCGATGCAACCCCTGGCAGGCATAGGTCATGTGGTCATGGCCAGACACCTTGAACTGTAAAAACTGGCCTGTACAGTCCACAGCTGTCAATAATACCCCTGTGTAGGCCAGACACATGCCAGAACTGTGTGCATACATACACGCACACACCGGAAACATATGTAGGGTACCGCAACACACACATGTATAACATCCACACACGCCCAATTAGATCAGAGGCCCTAACCCACACACATGATGTCCTCCAATGGTGCAGCCTAGGCCTCTGGCAAACATTATCACCCTGTGCATATGATGATGCCTGTGCCGCATCCCTGTCATCCACACCATCGATGCAGGGACATGCTCATATGGTCTGATGCACAGGGTGAACAGACTAGGAAGATAAGTTTAGATTACAATTGTTGTGTACTGTTGACAGGCAGCAGACATACCATGTAGTACAGGCTTACAATGCATTTCGTACTGTTAACAGCATGTGTCTTGTGTAACAACAGTAACTGCATGTTGGTCATGATGTTCTGCTTTCCTCCTTCAGGTCTAATTGCATGTGCCGGTGGATGTCAGTGTTTGCATTTAGTGTCCCATATGTAAATGTGGACTTCTCTCACAGGTATGTATGAAAATATCAGCATGCACCTTGTATCTTCCACATCACAGTTAGAATGTCCCACGTTCCAAACATGTCTACTGATCCAAGAGCATGATAGCTGTGTATTAAGTTACTGTGGCTACAGACGTGACATCCATACTGGGTGACATCACAGGTACAGTTACATGGAGTGGTGAGGTAAGAGAGTGGTCTAGCTGATGACAAGGGTAGAGGCAAGTGGGAAATGTGATGCCTCATTGGGAAGCAGTAATACACGTTCCCATGACAGGATGCGAACACGCAACTGCACCCGCACACTCAGGTATTGACACACATGTATTCAGTGACACAGTAACACACCCACACACTCACGGATTCACCGACACAGTAACACACACTCACACAAACAGTTTCTAGTGTTGAGGTGAAGTCACCTGCCTATGTGCAAATCATCATTACAGTACTGTGCACCTACATGACACGCTACAGAGAATACACATGTAGAGGTAGTCAATATGGCCTAAGATCGGGGACATCAACACGGATAGTGGATTGCATCGCCTGGATGGGGGGAGGGGTCTTATCAGTTCACTATGGTAACAAACGTCCTCACTCCAGGGACCAGACAGCCATACACACACACACACACACACACACACACACACACACACACACACACACATACACACAGACATACACACACTGTGGCATTCACTATTGAATACACCTATGTCATGCACATACAGATACCTCACATGTGTGAGATACACACCCCTGCCTATGTCCTGCTTTCTGCATTGCAGTCTATACAGATGTCTACAACAGTGTACAGGAGAGTGAGTAACAATTGAGATGTATTCCCCACCATATGTGACATATATGGACATATACGCAACCACACATGCCAGTACTGTGAATCAAACACCTGCCTATCTCATGATATGTATGACAGACTTACAGCAGTATTGCACGCGTTACAAAGTGTACTGATGCTTCCTTTGGCAACTGTGCTGATATATGCATGCAGGAGGTCTTAAATATTACAGGTGTCAAGTGATTTACCTTCGGTGTCACCCTGACCACTGTCTATGTTGTGTGTGTTGCCCTTCAGTTAACAAAACCATTGCTTAGTGGTTACACAGGTTATTGTAGGACTGCTTGTGACACACCTGTGAGCTGTACTCAGGAAACATCCATCTGCAAAGATGCCCCACCACTTAGTTATGTCCACACATCTGTCCATGCATGAGATACATCTTTCTGTACTTTCAGCATATCACCATATACAGTTGGCAATGTTGAGGCTGCATTGCAACTGCATGATGTACTAAGACAGACGTCACCTGCATACATGAGCAATTGCACACGGATGGTATCTGAATGCACACCACTACATGTACATGTGTGTAGGTCCTACAATCCTGTCATTTGGGCATGTTTGTAGGCATTGCAATTGGTGGACATGTGTAATGACATACATGACACATGGACTGTTGTATGATATGATAGGTGCAATGGGTGACCAGTACAGAGGGAATGTTACCTCTGTCAACATTGATATCACACCTTATGTACTGTTAGCATTCAGCAGCCATGGCCCTACATTCCATATGCATGTGTGTAATGGCTGTAGCCACCTGTCTGCAAAAAGGACAACAACAGCTATGCTATTTACATATATGTTGTATGTGTGTGGCATGTACATATCCAGGGCAGGTACATGTATGTCATATCCAAACATGAGGGTGTTTACTGGTGTACAGCAACAGTCATCTGTTAATGCTGTAAATAACCGAGGGCCCCTGGTATGTGTACAGCTGACCTGGTTACAGACAGTGGTATCACTGCATTGCATAACACATGATGCAACTGTGTCAGTACATGGGTACTCTGCACAGTTGATGTAGAGCTTGGTACAGTCCACTGGTCAAGGGACACATGGTGGTGTACTATTATATGTCCTACCACATGTATGGATGTGTGTTGGTGGTCTGAGGGCATGGTGGTGTCTGAGGGTTACATCCTAGAATGCGGCTTTTGACACTGTGTCCTGCACCTGACTCATCTGTGATGCCTTTTGTGGGAGTACTGGTTAGGACATGTGAGTGGCCTTTATGTATGTGGGGAAACCACCACCTGGAGCAGTCCGTACCTGTGTTATGGCCCATATGTCTGGTTCTGAGGTATTTGGTGGTAGTGCTATTGTGCACTACAGAGCCTTCAGCCAGGTGTTCCTCACTGCACAGATGTCAGTACTCCCCATTGTTTGATCTACAGTGAGCAGCTGTGATTATGGACGCTACACATCTAGCACTGGTTAGCATAAGCATACAATGCAGTTGTCCTCTAGGTGTCAGGGTGTTATCCTGTGTTTAGGACATTTACCTTGGAATGGCACTATATGGGCGAATGCGACTTAGGTATTATCCCCACTCCCTTGAATCATGGATGCATGTGATATGTGACCAAGGCCTGTCTACTTTCAGTCATGTCATTCCAGAGTGACAAACACTGGATAACCTCGTAATTACAGCAGGACATTGGCTCATTGTGTTGGTCAAGCAGTTGCCACTCCTAGCAAGACATCACTGCGAGTGGTAGTATTGTGCTTGGTATAGAATGGTACATCTAAAGTGGCGTACAGCAGCAGACATTGTGTATAAGACCGGTGTCAGATATATGTAGTGCAGCATTCCAGCTAACAATGACAACTACTAACACGGGAGTCCATTACAATGTGTTCTTTACATCTAACTGTAATAGCATGGCCACTGTGGCCTTCCGTGTTTAGAATCAGAGTG